>NC_045440.1:143810542-143852580 GCF_002776525.5 Piliocolobus tephrosceles
GATAGATAGATAGATAGATAGATAGATAGATAGATAGATAGATAGATAGATAGATAGACAGACATAGATATATAGGTTTCTGGTTTTTGTTTGGTTTGCTGTTGTTGTTGCTGTTGTTGTTGTTGCTGAGACGGAGTCTCAGTCTTGTCGCCCAGACTGGAGTGCAATGGCGCGATCTCGGCTCACTGCAACCTCCACATCCTGGGTTCAAGCTTCTCCTGCCTCAACCTCCCGACTAGCTGGGATTACAGGCACCCGCCACCACACCCAGCTAATTTTTGTACTTTTAATAACGACGGGATTTCGCAATGTTGGCCAGGCTGGTCTCAAACTCCCGACCTCAGGTGATCCGCCTGCCTCGGCCTCCCAAAGTGCTGGGATTACAGGCGTGAGCCACCACACTCGGCCATAAAATCAATATTTTTAATGCTCAAAATTGAATTTTCATAAAGGTTTTACAAAGAAAAATCAGGGTTTGTTTATAAATGCCCCATGAGTGAAGAACATAGTATCATAAAATGTCAATGGCGTAAGAAAACTTTGAAGTTCCTTCACTTTCACAAAGGTGGAAGTTTAAAGTAAGGGAATTTATAGCCCTTCCCAGTGTAACACAGATGTTTTACAAACAACAGTTGCATTGACAACTGACATTTAATGAGGTCTTACTACACTACATGCCAAGCACTAGTCCAAGTACTTTACATATAACTTATTAAATTATTCCCAAAACCTTACCAAAACAGTGCCGTTGTTTACAGATGAGGGAAATTCAAGCTTAGAAAGGTCTCATTCAGTTCAGTGTGCCTTCTACTTCTCCACCACAATCTCTCATGTGTCATATGCTCAGCCATCCCCCTTTATTCTAAAATTATTTCATATTTCACTTCATATTCATTCGACAAACAAATATTGAATATCTACCCTCTATAAGGAAGAGGCCTATCTTAAATCGCTCAACTGGAGTCCCACATCGTCAAGCACAACAGCAAAATCTCGTAATTCCTTTGTCTGTCTGGTGGAGTCTCAATTGATACATTTTAGGAAATAATTTGAGAAAGGCAATGTGAAATTAAATCAGTTCCACAGCTCGACACGGTGGCTCACGCCTATAATCCCAGCACTTTGGGAGGCCGAGGCAGGCAGATCACTTGAGGTCAGGAGTTCGATACTTAGCCTAGCCAACATGGTGAAACCCTGTCTCTACTAAAAATACACAAATTAGCCGGGCCTGGTGGCGCATGCCTGTAATCCCAGCTACTCGGAAGGCTGAGGCAGGAGAATCGCTTGAACCCGGCAGGCAGAGGTTGCAGTGAGCCAAGATCGTGCCATTGTACCACAGCCTGGGTGACAGAGCGAGACTCTGTCTCTAAATAAATAAATAAATAAATAAATCAGTTCCACATGTATTGACTACTTTCTAGGTAAAAGCATTGCCCAAAATGATTAAAGATAAAAAGTCACTAGACGTGGTCCCTGTCCCCAAGGAGTCTGTAATCTAGTGAGGGAATCGGATAGGTAAATTACTCTGAAGGTATAATAAAATGATGCTGAATTGAGAACTAAGCAAGATAATAAG
This sequence comes from Piliocolobus tephrosceles, assembly GCF_002776525.5. Taxonomy (NCBI): domain Eukaryota; kingdom Metazoa; phylum Chordata; class Mammalia; order Primates; family Cercopithecidae; genus Piliocolobus; species Piliocolobus tephrosceles. The sequence continues at coordinate 143,812,119 of NC_045440.1, forward strand.
GAGGTGCCAAGGAATAAATTAATTTCTTAATAACAGGAAACAGGGAAACTACAAAAACAGAGCATGCTCCAATAAGAGCAGCATGAAAACCATGTGATACACTTAAAAAGCAAAAAATGTTCAGTGTATCTGAAGGGTAGGTTACATGGATGGATAAAGTATGCAATGAGGCTAGAAAGATGGTTTAAATCAAATTGTGAATGTCCTTGAGAAAGAGTTGAGACTTTACTAGATAGACAAAGGGTAGGCACTGCAGATTCTTAAGGAACAGAATGCGATTTAGCTTGCATTCTAAGGAGGTAACTCCGGCTGCAATGCGACGCACAAGCTGGCAGGAGCAAAGCCAGGGAACAGGACATGATGTCAAGAGTTTACCGCACTAATCCAAGTATAGGTGTTGAGTGTCTGAACCACAGTCGTGACCACGACAGGGAGAGGGGAAGTCCCCATGAGAGAAACTCAAGCATTGGAATGGGCATTCCAGGCAATCAGTAGGATATAGGATAAGTACGACAACTTGGGGATGACTGCCAAAGTTTTAAGCTTCCAAGGCTAAGAAAATGCTGACACCCTTAACTCAAACAGGAAACATGGAAGGAAAAGAGAATGAATTCAGCTGAGGATATGGTAACTGCAGGATCCTATGAGACGTTCAGGAGACAAACCCAGCCTTCATTTGGAAACTGAAGTTCAGAGGTCAGGAGTGGAAATACAACTATGTGAAATCATGAACAAATTTTTGTTGTATTTTGAATATATCAACAGCTTTGCTCTTGAATCCCACCATAAGTCTTCACAATTTTTATTTTATTTTATTTTATTTTTTTTTTTTTTTTTTGAGACAGGGTCTCGCTCTGTCACCCAGGCTGGAGAGCAGTGGTGCGATCTCAGCTCACTACAACCTCCACCTCCCAGGTTCAAGCGATTCTCCCGCTTTAGCCTCCCGAGTAGCTGGGATTACAGGCTCCCACCACCATGTCTGGCTAGTTTTTGTATCTTCAGTAGATCAGGGGATTTTGCCATGTTGACCAGGCTGGTGTCAAACTCCTGACCTCAAGTGATCCGCCCGCCTTGGCCTCCCAAAGTGCTGGGATTACAGGTGCAAGCCACCGCACCTGGCCAACAATATTTTTTAAATTTATAATCTCATTGACTCACTGTGTAATTCCTTATTTTTAAGAACTTTATTTTCACAACTCAAATTATTACTTTTGATGTATAACTAATTTCATAATTTTTGAAACCAAACTTTCTTTTCCATCTGCTCAGTTTTCTCCCCCATGATGAAGCATACTTCTGTGTCATGTCCCTGACGTCACGGGACTTAACAATTACAGTAAAAGCCCCTTTTTTATTTATGACATAATGATCACAGTTGCAATAAGAAAAGATTTTGTTCAACAGATATTCCTGGAACAAAATTCCAGATTTTGTTCAACTGTGTATAGCTGTGGCTGCAAGCCAGCCAAGATTCCCAACCCTGGCTTGCCTCTGTCTACAACATGCTCTGCTCTGCGGCAAATGAGAGACAGTTGATGTGAACAGGGAGGCAAACAAAGGCAACACCAAAACTGAGGGCCACTGGAAATACGTAGAAAATGCACCACTTCTTTCATTTCCTGCCCTTCCCCAGCCCCAAGAAACACGGTAAAATGAGGCGAGGTCCATCTCACTAAGATCAAGGCCCCAGTAATGCACACCCTCACTCAGATCAAGTCCCTATCTACTCTGACACTGATGGATGGCAAACTTTAAACACGTTTTCTTTGGGCTGAGTAGCAAAATAATGAGCAAGCAACAAAACAAAGGGGTAGCTGAATAAATTACATCTGACATTTTCTATCTCATCCAATCCTTGTCTTTCAAACAAATGACAACTGCATCAAAGTTGACAGATAACCTCCTTGGTACAGAAACAAACTAACGCAAGTCATCAGTGTTGAAAGTCTAACCAGGGCCGTGATGATGGAAGGAAGAAGAGGAATTCCACATGCGATAAACTCAAGCATTAGAATGAGTATTCCAGGCGATTAACAGGATATGGGGTAAGACAATTTGACGATGACTCCAAAAGCTGTAAGCTTCCAAAGCTTAGAAAACAGCAACACCCTTGACTGGTGTCTGATGCTGCCTGGTACAGCCTTCAGAAGGTGCAGCCCCTTGTCAGTGTCAGACACTGAGATCCAACATTCTCTGAGTGAGGGTCCTTAGCCGGCTGCAGGTGACCCAGGATGCAGGGTCAGGCACGTGCTCCAGAGCTAGGCGCCCGGGGGCTATAATCCCAGCTCCCACACGCAGCCGCGGAGGCCCACCATGCCTCTACTGCCTCCTGCTCGTAATCTAAGCTGCAATGTGCCCTCTAACCACAACGATCAGAGGAGTTCACGCACATGAAGGCACACATTACACCAGGCCCAGCACACAGGAGGCGCATAACAGCTCCCGTCACACACTCCCACGGGACCCAGAAACTGACTTCAGGCAAAGGCTGCTCACTTTGCCTCTACATCCAGCAGGTGCTGCATTTGAGGAAAGATAAAACAGGAAGAACATTCTAAGAAGATAAATACTGGCTGAGTGAGTGAGAAAATTAATTAATCAAGTTTGAGCAGGCCAGGACTGTGACATATGAGCCACAGACAGAGAGGATCAGGTCTTGTCAATCCAGAAAGCAGACACAGGGAACCAGGCCATCGGCAAGAGAGAGAACAAACGGACCGCGCCTCATCCAGACGTGCCTCCCTCCGGCTCTGCCGCTCAGCGCGTGAGTGCAGGCACTGGATCCACCTGCACTGAACCTGCTGCCTCCTCCACCAAAATGGGCTGCCTAGGTGTCAGATGGGCACGGGATCAGCGGTGCTGTCAGAGTGGTTGTGGGAACAGAGGAAGGTAGAGACAAGGCTTAGGAGGGCAGTTAATAATAACTGAGAGGGCTGCAAGATTAACCCTCAGGCCCTCAGGGCTATGCACAAACAGCCAAGCCAGCACCATGGGCCGGGCACCCTGTTGCCTGGTGCAGGTGTTCTGGAGGGGCCTTCCAGAACAGGTTGGACCCCAGTGGACTGAGTAGAGAGTCTTCTCCCCTGCAAAACAGGGTTGTCTGACAGTCAGGAAGGAGATAAACCCTGAACGTTCTAAAGAGAGCCTCTATATTTTTATTTTATACCAAGGAATATGCCATTTCTTCCCCTAAAACAGATCTCTGCCACTTAGAAGTTGCTAAATAAATATTATTACTTTGAATTAAGCTCAGTGTCTTTTTTTAAATGACAGCCAGAAGTCTTATTTTTCTCTCCCAGATCACCGAAGTGGACACCAGCAAGATTGGCTGGCTGCATGGGCCAAAGAACTGTATTCTGTCCCCACACCATACACATAAGCAAAGCCCGCAAATTTGGACCAGAGGTCACAGGAGGCACAGGGCAGGTCTTCAGCTGACACTTCAAATGTGTCCACTCCGTGACCACTTCCAAAAGAGCAACACAAGCATATAACGTACTGTCAGCCACTGTGACCTCCTTCGTGGGTCACAAAAATTAATTGACTGGATAGTGACCAGCGTCCCTTGGGAGGGGACAGGACGGATGAGACCATGGTGCATGGAATAGGTTGAATCGTTTCTCCTCCCCACAAAATGCATATGTTGAAGTCCTAACCCCCAGCACCTCAGAATGTGACCGTGTGTGGAGACAGTTCTTCAAAGAGATAATAGAGGTAAAATGAGTTTTGTTACGGTGAACCCTAATCTAATATTACCGGTGTCCTTATAAGAAGAGGGGATTAGGACACACACACAGAGGAAAGACAATGGGAAGACCTGTCGACAAGACGGCCACCTACAGGCCAAAGGGCAAGGGCTCAAAGAAAACCAGCACCGCCAACACCTGCATTTCAGATCTCCGGCCTTACGGCCACCTACCGGCCAAAGAGAAAGGCCTCAAACCAGCACCAACACCTGCATTTCAGATCTCGGGCCTTCAGGGCCAGAACTGCAAATCTGCAATATGTCAAACATACGGCAAAATTAAATTTTACAGTATATAATAATCATTTTCTGTCACTTCAACATGAAGTGACAGAAATACTAATAGATTTGAAATTACAAATCAAATCTGAGATTCAGTATGTAATACAGAGCTCTTTAACAAGTGAATGAACATATATGAGTGTTCATTTAATCCAATTCCTACACTTTTTATAAAGGAGAAAAGTGAGGGCCAGGGAGAAGAGAAGGTCACTCGTGGAAAGGCTAAGGATAAAGTCTCACCTCCCAACTCCTCATCCTGCCCTTTGTCCAAACAAAGCAGGCCGAACCCTGAGGAAGACCCACAGTCCTTGTGCATCCAGCCTGCATGCCCTTTTCCAGTTCGTTCCAATTTTCAGATTCAATACTTCCATGTGAAACCCTATCACTTCACTTTGGCTTCAATTCAATCATCAGAAATTCTGCTTATCTTATTCTCACATGGTCCTGATACAGAGATGCCTACATTTTCATCACTGAAGTCACACTTAGCATTAAGTAAGTACCTGGAACATACCACTAAGATAATTTTTTTTTTTTTTTTCCCAGAAACGGAGTTTTGCTCTTGTTTCCCAGGCTGGAGTGCAATGGTATAGTCTTGGCTCACTACAACCCAACCTCCACCTCCCAGGTTCAAGTGATTCTCCTGCCTTAGCCTCCCGAGTAGCTGGGATTATAGGCATGCACCACCACACCTGGCTAATTTTTTGTATTTCATAGAGATGGGGTTTCACCATGTTGGCCAGACTGGTCTCGAAATCCTGACCTCGGTGATATGCCCGCCTTGGCCTCCCAAAGTACTGGGATTACAGGCATGAGCCACTATACCCAGCCAAGATAAACATTTTTTAAACTAAATTGGTCAGTTAAAGATTAAAGTCAGAGTCAGACACGGTCAAAAATAAAGGTTCCCCCATCTGTTCCCACCTGGCTGTGAAAATCCTGCAGAGAAACAATCATTTTGTAAATTTAGTTGGTTACTCTGCTGCTAAAACTTTCAATAATACCCACTGAAAGCCTAGCATTTCACCAGAGAGATAGAAACTTTTCTAACTGAGAGACCTAAGTAAAAATATGTAGGTCTCTAAGTTAGAAAGAACTGTACAGCCTCATCGGGGAAACTGCCCACCTGCCTAGTGGGTGAAGTAAGCAAAGACACCAGCACTGCTGAGCTCCCACTGTGGCAGGCATGATGCCAGGCAGCTGACACACTCTTTCTGATAAATCCTCCACCTAACAAGGCACAACCTTCTTAATTCTGCAGTTGAAAAACAGGGTTGGTAAAGTCAGCAAATTGTTAAAGGTCACATTTGATAAGTACACGAGCCAGGATACAAACCCAGCTCTGCCTGAGCCCAAAGTTCACAGCCCCTACTGTCCTCTGCTGAATTAAAGCATCATCGTCCCCTTCCTACACACGCAGTAGCCCAGGCTCAGGGACAGTGGGCATCTCAAATACCCATGAATGATAAGCATACATCATCAAAACAGAAAACTGTGAGACTCTTCAAGAGCAGCATATGTTGAAACACTCTTTGGAAGTCACGAACAAATCCACATAAGCAACAACAATGACTATATATCGAGCACAGGTTCTCAGTTGAGAACAGGTTGAGAACAGGTTCTTTATATACATCGTTTCTAATCCTTATGACAGCACAGGAAGATAGGTATTCCTCCTCATGTTACTGAGGAGGAAACAATGGCAGAGGAAAAAAAGGCAATTGGGCTTATCAAGCACTTATTGAGCCTCTATGATTAGGCTGGGATTGAAAAAACAAAAAGACCACATTCCAGCTGTCCCGCCTCACACCTCAGTCCACAGACATGAAAACTAAAAATTAATATACATGAAATATAAAAAGTAATGTGTAGACCCTGAAAAAACCAGCTCCACAGGATGAATCCATACTGAGTGGCTAACAGGACCTAGATTCAAGTTAGACTCAAGCAGTCATCTGCTGACTAGAGGTCACACATAGACCTTGAGTGCCGGGAAAACCCACGTGCCTGCTTAACTTAGGAGTCTACATAGCGGCCCGTTCCCACTCGTGCAATCAACAGACTGTGACCTGCAACAACCAATCAGAACTCAGCAAGTCTGAAACCTTCAAGTACGGAAGTGAACCTGAGTGGGAACCTGGGCGGGAACTTTCTCTGTAAAAGACAAACCTTTCTTTTGTTCTCTGGAATGGGTGGCTTCACTTTGCATCAAAGGCTGTTCTCCTCAGTTTGTAAACTATTCCCTGGAATAAAGTCTCTCCTCTAAAGTCCTTTTCAGAGAACTCATGTTCACAAATGTGATAAGCATTGTTATATACACATGGGAAAAAAAAACTTTGGAAAGAAAGAAATTTTCTTCCACGATGAGGTGTCAAGGAAAGGGGCTGGGGGAAGGCAGGGAGCACGGGCAGGGGGGCTGGTGCTCCATTCTGGGTAGTGAAAAGCCAGAAGAAACTCACAATACATGCGTGTAGAGCCTCTGCTCTGGGAATAGCAGCTAAGTCTCCCTCCCAAGTTAAAGAGACGGCCTGGGCCAGACTGAAAGAGCACTGCACACCATGTGGGGCCTTTGGCCTCTGACACTATTTCAGCAGAAGATTGCCGCAGATAAACACCAGCTTTAGAAAGATCGCTTTATCACATGGGTGGAGGACAGGAAAGAAAGGGCGGATCTGGAAGACAGGGAGGTCTCTCAGGATGAGTTGCCATATTCCGGACCAGAAGTGGCAGAGTCCAGCCTGAGTCATGGTGTCTTGGCACTCTGTGCAGTAGATGGTGGACAGGCAAACGGAAAGCAGGATTGCACTGCACTGCTGGGGAGAGGATGCCACTTGGAACCATGTTGTCCCAGAGACAAGATCCTTCATGACGCTGCAAAAGGTCCCTTTTGATACCACCCTGGGATGTTCTATTTTGGTTCACCCGAAACTTGGCAAATTAGCACTTTCCTATAACTAGTAAACCCACTGATATATTTGGGATTTTGACGTACTGATCGTTTTTCTTCACTTCACTATTTTACACGTGCGGTTTCTCTACCAAGCATGCATTTTATTAGCAGGTACTTATTATGTTCTACTACATGGTAGAACATACCACGACCTCTTCAACATACAACTAAAAGTACATGAAAAGCTTCCCTTCATTTCTGCTGGGGTTTTATCCAATCCTTTCTCTCTAGTTCTGAACAAACAAAAGGGATTTGCATAAATTGCAATGGAAACAAATTATACCCCTTTACTGACGAACTCCCACTGGGATTCCTTGTAACACAACAATGCATATGCATACCTTCCCTTCTCCCCAGCCCAGATGAAAAATGAAATATATCAAATCAAAGTTCCCAAAGAAACCACATAAGCCATCTGGAGAAAAAAAATGCAAGGGGGAAAATGCATGTCAGGAATGAAAAACAGGAAATACATATTTTATATATATGTTTATATATATATATTGCTAAGGCCATATATGTGTGTGTATATATATGTGTATACACATATATGGCCTTAGCAATACAAAATCACACCATTCATTTTCAGCCAGAGTTCATATTTTAGCTCTTTATGCTCTGCTACATGAAGCAAAGGGACAAAAACTCAAATGTGAAGTCTGTAGATACTTCACAATGGGAACAAAATATAACACATGACATCAACATACAACATATAGGGCCTTCAACCTGAACCCCATATATTTTAGTCTGTTAATCTATATAATAGGAAGCGTGCAATCATTATGGCCAAAATCTAGCAAAATTCCAAAATCCAGCAAAAATAATACATTCTTGTTTTAATACTATTTTAGAATTTACTGAAATTCAAAAAATATAAAGAACATATATTAAAATATCCAGGATGATAAAAGATGACCAGAAAAGCACATCACAATTGAAAACTCCCCATAAGTGAAAAGCCAGCTTGGGGTAGGAAATGGAAGGGTGGCTCTGGCCCTGTGTGGTCCTGAGCCCGGCAGTGCTGGGCTGCGGCCTCGACCCTCACTCTCCAAGGATGACTGCTGGGCTGAAGCCCATGGTGTGCACATCAGCCTCAGCATTTTTCTTTTCAATAAAAGTGTTTCATTAAATCTTTAACCAAAGGTGATACATTGTTTTGCACTACTTTTCAAACATGTAAGTTTATAAGCTATGAGAAATCTCACTGGGCCACGTCGTGAATCTGACTTGGGAAATACTATCACCCACAGAGGCCAGGCCGTGAAAGGACGCAGAGTTTCTCTGGGGGTGACAAGCAGCAAAGGTGACTCTGTACATTTCACTTCCTAATCAGTCAAATGATCAGTGAGGAGGGGAAAGAAGGGAGGCTGGTTTTCAGAAAACACAAAGACCTAGAGAAGGCCTTGGTGAAAAATACCTCACTAATAATTTCCACTTGTCAAAGCTTATGTCTCAGACCTGGCGCACACCTCCTGTCCTGGCCTCCCCAGGGTCCCTGCCAAGCACAGACTCCTGGGCCAGAGATTCTGACTTGACAGGAGTGGGGCCCTGGAACTGGCATTGTAAATTCTGAAGATTTTCTTTAAAAATGTAAGCATTATCCCTGAGAACTAAGTCTTACTTGCACAGAACAACCAAATCCACACCCAGCTGAGTGTGGAGGGCAGAGGGAGAGAGGAACTAACAGCTGTCTGAGCTTCCCAAGCAGAGACAGAGCAGAGGGAAGGATGGAAATGGAACCAGCTTTAACCCTCACATACACCCTGCTATGGTCTGAACGTCTGTGTCCCCCAAATTCATGTTATACCCTAACTCCCAACGTGATGGGATTAAGAGACAGGGCCTTTGCAGGGGCCATCAGGGCATGTGAGTAGGGTTCTCGTGATGGGAAGAGTTCCCTTGTAAAGGAGACCCCAGAGAGCTCCCTCGCTCGCCCCTCCCGGCATGTCTCTGAGCCAGGAAGTGGCCCTACAGGACATGAATCTGCTGGCACCCTGGTCTTGAACTTCCAGCCCCCAGAGCTATGAGAGGTAAATGTGCCTTATTTATAAGCCACCTAGTCTGCAATATTTTGTTAAAGCAACCAATGAAGATGCACCCCAGGAGGTGGGTCCTTCTTGTGCCCCTTTTCCAAACAGGGAAAATGAGGTGGAGAAAAGTTACATGACTTTCCCTTGCTGCACAGGGAGTCGACAGACATTTGCTGAGCCCCTGCCACACAGTGCTCCAGGCCACAGAGACCGTGCAGGATGGCAGCATGCCTGCCCTCAAGGAGCCTCCATCTAGCAAGGAGGGAGACTGATGGTAGCACCAGGCAGAGAGAGGTGGGCGTTCGGCTCAGAACCGAGGTGCGCAGAAACGGCAGCCATGCCGAGACCCAGGGGAAGCTGTTCATGCAGAAAAACACAAGTGCAAGGTCCCGGACAAGAGCCAAAAAATCAAGCTTGTTTTCTCCAAGACACAGAAACAGACAAACCTGGCGGGTGCTGGGTGAATGTGCAGAAGACTGGAGAGAGGTGAGCAAGGAGAACTGAGGAGGAAACACCAGGTGGACCTGGGAGGCTTCCAAAAATAACCTGGCTTTCCTTCCATTTCCTGATATGTGTCCTGGGAGCCAATGGGGAGGTTTAAGCAGAAAGGTGCTATGTTACGAAGCCGTGGTCATATCTGGGATGTGCTGAGGCAGCAAAGCCTCCAAGACTTCCTGATGTACTAGACGTGGCGCCTGACAGCAGGGAAGGCCACGATGGCATCAAGGTTTCTGCCCAAGCAGCAGGGCTGGCAGTGGCACCCTGTGCTGAGATGGGTGGCAGGGTGAGCAGTGTGGGCAGGCAGACAGTCAGGCCTGCAGCACCGCAGAAGGAAGAAGTACAGGCACCGTGAATGCAAAGACCATTCCTGAAGCCCTAGGGCCAGGTGAGATCCCCCAGCAGGACGTGCAGAGGTGGGAGAGCAGGCAGGGTTGAGTAGGTCCTCTGTGTGGGTGCTGAAGTCGCCAGGAAAAGAACAGGGGTGGAGGTGCTGAGGACAGAGCAGGCCAGTATCGGGGTAACCAGCCCCCAACATTTCAATGTAGGTTCTGTCTATTTTCCTTAAGTGTCGGCCAGTCTGAGAAATAAAGAGAAAGAGTACAAAGAGAGAGATTTTACAGCTGGGCCTCTGGGGGTGTCATCACGTATTGGTAGGACCGTGATGGCGACCCCAAGCCACAAAACCAGCAAGTTTTTATTAGGGATTTTAGAAGGGGAGGAGGTGTACAAACAGGGAGTAGGTCACAAGGATCCCACGTTTCAAAGGGCAACAAAGATCACAAGGCAAGGCAAAACTATCAATGAAGGTTCACGTCCCGCTGTGCACACACTGTCTTGGTAAACATCTTAACAGGAAACAGGGTTCAAGAGCAGACAACCAGTCTGACTAGAACTTTCCAGGCTGGAATTTCCCAAACCTAGTAAGCCTGAGGGTACTGCAGGAAACTAGGGCGTATTTCAGTCCTTATCTCAACTGCATTTAAGATAGACACTCCCAGAGCGGCTGTCTATAGACCTACCCCAAGGAATGCATTCCTTCCCCAGGGTTATCCATTATTAATATTCCTTGCTGGGAAAAGAATTCAGCAATATTTCTCCTACTCACACAGTCATCTATAGGCTCTCTGAAAGAAGAAAAATATGGCTCTATTCGGCCCAACCCCACAAGCAGTCAGACCTATGGTTACCTTTTCTTGTTCCCTGAAAATCGCTGTTATTCTGTTCTTTTTCAGGGTGCACTGATTTCATATTGTTCAAACACACGTTTTACAAGCAATTTGTATGGTTAACACAATCATCACAGGGTCCTGAGGTGACACACATCCTCAGTTTACGAAGATGATGGGATTAAGAGATTAAAGACAGGCATAAGAAATTATTAAATTATTAATTGGGGAAGTAATAAATGTCCATGAAATCTTCACAATTTATGTTCAGAGACTGCAGTAAAGACAGGCGTAAGAAATCATAAAAGTATTAATTTTGGGAACTAATAAATGTTATGAAATCTTCACAATTTAGGTTCTTCTGCCACAGCTTCAGCCAGTCCCTCCACTCAGGGTCTCTGACTTCCTGCAACAGGCCAGGGACTGAGGCCCCCAGTGAGTGAGAAGTAGCCAGCTCACCTGGCAATGACCACAACACAAGGAAAGGCAGGAGCCATCAATCCTAGTGGCACACCCTCCCAAAGAGCTGGAGTGTTCTGAAGACGACTGTTTGGAAGTAGCAACGGAAAATGATGCCCGCCCATCTCTAGGCCCTGAGGTCCTGGGGGCAGAGGAGAAAAACCAGCATGCATTTGAGAGAACAGCAGGGGAGGCAGGCCGAGGAAAGGGCTGGTTTTCATCTCCCTGGACTGCTAGGATGGCATTGTGAGTGGGACAGTAATTTATTGCCTGGCACTGCGCTACACTTGCATTTCACTTCCCTGTCCCTTCCGACTAAATGCTGGCGACAGGCCCTGGTCACAGTTATGCCAGAAACACTCCCACACATTTCCAAACCTCCCTGCTGAAGAGTCACTCACTCCACATGAGAAGGTTAAGGGAACACTCGGGGAGGAAGAGGATGAGGAAATACGGGAGTCAGCTATCAAAAGACCTCGAGTTCCTGTAGTCACCATGGAAGGGGTCATGGGAGTAGGGAGGGACGGGAAATGGGACTGAGGTGGAGACTCCTGGAGATAGACCACCTGGGGCCTGGGCCGCTGACAGAATGGAGATGCATAGAGATGTGGCCACCGTGGACATCCCAGGAGACCGAGGGGCAGCAACTGAAGACGCAGGGAAGGCTGGACACAGCCCTGGGGGTGGGGCAGACGCAAGGGGACAACCCAAAGAGGCTTACAGGACTGGAAGAGTTAAGGAAACAAACACATCCTATTGTTCAAAGCCAGCTCTGCCACCTCCAAATCCATACTCAGACATCCAAGGTAGGATGGCACCAAATAGAAACCGAGCCTTCTACCTAAGGAAGCTGAAACACGTGAAACTGCCTGGAGTGCATTGGCTGGGGAGGTTGACGGCGTGGAAAGCAGTAGCCAAACTCGGCTTCTCCCAGTTGCTCCATCTCCCTGGCCAGTTTCTCCAGGCCATCCCCAAAGGAACTGTGCACCCCTCACCCTGCGATTGCGCATAGTACCCAACTCAAGTGAGACGATCCACAAATGTCTGCAGAAAGGAAGTAAAGAGAGCTGCTGCTCCTGTGCAGATTTTCCAGCTCCCCCTTGTCCCTTATTGTCCGAACAGTACTTCTAGAACCCATAAAAGACATTCTTTGGAGTCCTGAGGGTCTACTAAAATTAAATGCCCAGCTTAAACACCGCAATTTTACAGGCAAAAACCAAGATTTTTAAAGGAGTGAGTTACTTTATTTTTTCTTATGCTTTTCACTGTCCAATTCACTCTCATTCAGCCTCACATAATATCAGGTCAATATTTTTCTATCCAAAATGGGGAGAGGGAGGAGGAGAATTTTTAGTATCCCTGTCTAACCCATCTAACTAAACATGTAAGGACGGACTTGCCAAAGAGAAAACAAAACAAAAAGTTGTTTCAGGTGTTAAAATTTCAATCAAATATCAAATATGCTAGAGAGAGATGCAAAGAAAATGAATGCTTCCCCTTGTTGGGGATTTACCTCCTGCTTCCTAAGAGTGGACTTGAGAGTCACACCAGAAATTAAAATCTTCACCACTGAATCCACTCGGCTGAGTCGGAACGACACTTCCCAGGCCCTTGCTGCAGAGCTGAGTCAGCACATGGTGTGACATCTGAGGCAGAGGCATGGGGCAGTGTCGGTCCCGGGGCCCAGGGCAGGACACACGCCCACACTGGTGGGCTTGGCAGCATCCCACCTGTAGCTCCTCTGCTCCTCCAGCTCTGGGCCAGGCATGCATGTTTAGCACGGCCACAAAGGGCAGGCACCGGCCTCTCCTCCAGGAGCCCCCACCATCAGAGCAGCAGGCTGGGGGGCGGGTGAGACGCTGACATGGGCTCCAGGCCATCCCTCTGGGGTCCAGCTCAGCCCCACAGTTCCTGGCTTACCCTTGCTTCCCTCCCTTCACATCTGCCTTCCCTTCCCAGCCACCTGCCTGCCTGAGGCTTTTGGGATCCAGCAGCAGACACCAAAACGATGCTTCACAGGCCTGGGTAGCCAGCTCCCACAGCGCATAGCCCGGTCCCCCACAAGAAATCCTATCTATGTGTGCATATGTATAGACGTGTGCACTGATAAAGACTCTCTCCTTGACCAAACTTCAGACAAGCTCCTGTGAGTCCTCTTTCCAACGAGGCCTCATCCTTCAGTCCTGTCCTCAGCCTCCCTAGCCCAGTTTTGGCAAGAATCCTGGGAAGTCACCCTGGGCCTCCCTGTTAGGCAAGTTTAGCAAGAATCCCCTACACTTAAGGTCTCTCCTCTTAGTAATTCTCCATCCACTGACCCCTCACTCTGCCCACTGGCTATAAAGCCCCACTTGGCCCTGTATTCAAAGCTGAGTTCAATCTCTCCTCTGTTGCAATAGAGTTGACTCCTACTGTAGTAGTCTTAAGTAAAATCCTCCTCACCATTTTAACAAGTGTCAGAATAATTTCTCTTTAATGGTGTACATGTATATCTCTAGAACTGTGATGAATACTGTGATTTTTACAGCTTTCTCATAATTTTCAACGTGGTACTTCTTCCTTTTCCTTAAGTCCCCTAGTCAAAGGCTGTTTTGAAATTGTTCCAGGTTCAGTGTTCAATGGGTGTCTTTTCCTTCAAAAAAACATAAACATATATCATCACCCCACCACCAGGGGCCAGGAGCACTGGGCGAAGAAGAATTTGCCATCAGCAAGTCCAGCAGCTCTAAGAAGGGTATTCACTCACATGACACCTAAACAAAATGTCAGTCAAAGGTGTCCTGGCAAGTGTTTCCCCCTTTCTGAGGCGCTGGGAGGCCAGGGGTCCTGCTGCTCTGCCACTCACAGCTGACGGGATAACTGGGTGACTGTGGGCAGACCACTTCATTCACATCACAAAGCACAATGGCAGGACACCATCTGCCCCACCAAACCCCAACTAAGTTTCAGTGATAGTCAAATGAGCAGGAGGGAGGAAGCAATCAGAAGACTGGAAAAGAACTTCACGTAAAAGAGATACAACAAACAAACCTGCAGAAAAAAATCCAACCTTGTAAGTCACCAGGAAAACGCAAATTAGAAGAGGAAGGCAGTGTCCTGCACACACTGAATTAGCAGCCCTGCTGTGGCCGCATCCGCAGTGTCTCAGCAGCAATCACAATGCTCAAAAAGGCTGACCCAGGAGGCCCCCTCCTGATGAAAACTCTCTCATGCTTAAAAAAAAAGCCAAAGGCCTAAAGATGTTCACCACAGTGTTATCAACAGTACCAAAAACAACCTGGAAAGCAAGCAAGAAAGGGAACAAGAGAAAAGCATGTATTATTCATACATTCAACAATGTGTGCCTCTAGCTAGCAGTAGGGCGCGGGGCTTCCTTTGGAGGTGATAAAAATGTTCTAAAACTGACTGTGGTGATAGGTGCACGTATAGTGTACACTGTAAATGGCATCTAAAGGCATGGTCTGAGGGGAATCACCAGAGACCGGGAGCAAAGAGACAAGCGGACCCAGAACCAAGCCCTGACGCAAGTGCCCAGCACATGGGAATCAGAAGCAGGGAAGCTCCAGGAGGAGCTGGGGAAAGGAAAAAAGCGCCACGTACAGGAAGCGCTGGACTGAGAGGACACTGTCGACAGAGAGAAAAAGAGGACAGGAAACGACTCCTGCTTTGGAAACTGGTGACCTCGGCAAGGGAGAGGAGAGGGACGTCCGGCAGAGGGGGCCGAAGGGGGCGCACGAGGGAAGGGCAAGCAGGGGGGCTGAAGAGGGCACGTGAGGGAAGGACACGCAGGGGGGCTAAAGGGGACGAGCGAGGGAAGGGCACACAGTGGGGCTGAAGAAGGTGCGTGAGGGAAGGCAGACGACCCTGGCAGAGGTTCTGCTTCAGAGCGGAAGGCTGCTTGGCTTGGCTGAGCTGAGCTGCACGTTGTGGTAATTACGGCACGTTTGCACACAGGGAAGCCAGTGAGGTGGGAGAAAGAGAGGCAGCAGGAGGGGGCGGGGAACACGGAGAGGACAGGAGGGCACAAGCCCCTGTGCCATGGGCTTTGTGGCCGTTCTGCAACATTCTAATGAGACTCCAGGCTTGGTGAAGTCAACATCTGCCCCCTTCCAGCAGTGCCCCTTAGAGCATAGCACTGCACCAAGAATGGGGCTGCGAACTGGGGAAGGTGAAGAAGACCTGATGAGGGTAACGGGCTGCCACCATGTCCAGGTAGCCCGGCAACGGCTGCACAGAGTGCCAGGCTGCAGAAGCCACCTCTGCCCAGCGACGCCTCACTCACTCAGCAGCACGGTCAGCAGATGATTGACATCCTCTAAGTAACCAAGCCTCGCTCTGACTAAGCAATCCTGCCCTTAACTTCCTTTTCGGAAAATGTCTTTACAGTCATCTAACAAAACTGGTTCCCTCTGCCACAAAGTCAAGGAGCACCTTTTGCGGGAACAGCGGGATCTGCGGCAGCCTTGGTTAGGAGGACGTGCCTTTCCAGCAAACACGCCCACTAAGGTTTAGAAGCAGAGATGCTGAATTCTGCTCTGAAAACAACATCTTCTGAAAGAACAAACTTTGCCTTCTTTCAAAATAATTGCAGTGATTATTTCTGGTCTCCTGTATCAGCGACGTCTGCTGCCACTTCCACCCTCCATCAAGGTGACTTTGATAGAGACAAGCAGCCCGTGACAAGATGAGCGACCTGCAAGGTGCAATCATCAGTGACCACCCCAGGCAAGTCCCATTAGCAAACCAGATGGGGAAGTGACATTTCGACTTCTCCTAAACGGCCATCGCAATGTGACAGGGACAGTGGCAAAGCAGTGTGCAGGTAAATATCAAAGGGAGGTTGTCCATCCATTTAACGGTATTTCTTCACACCTACTGTGTTCCAGGCCATCCCAGGACAAGGCAGATGAGGTCTGCTAGCCTCTCATGTTAAGACTGGGAAACACAAAGCACAGGGTACGATGCAGAAGAGCCGAGGGTCAGGGCGGTCTCCGGGGGAAGAGACTCACCAGAGGTGAGACCTCATGGAGAAGCGCACCATTCAAGATCTCCAGGAACAGGCATGTGGGGCTGTGGGTGGAAAAGGCTTGGCATGTAAGCATTAATTAAGGAAGCCAAAGGAACTGGAACCGGGAGCGGATGAGAAAGTAAGGGACAAGGTGGCAGAGAGGGCAGGGCCAGGGGCAGAACCTGCAGGCCACCGTGAGTCCTGGGTTTTATTACAGGAGCAACAAAATACGATCTGATTTGCAGTTGAAACGGGTGTCTGGAGAATGAAGCAACGGGAGGCCGGAGTGGAGCCAGGGAGAGGGGCAGGAGGCTCCAGAGTGGAGATGATGGCAAATTAAACAGAACAAAGGCAGTCAGGGTGAGAAAGCGGAAGGAGGCTGGCTGGGCCTCTTGACGCATCCAAGGTGCATTGAGTAGAGGATGGCAGAAAAGGCGATTCCAGGGCTGGGCCAGAACATCTGCATGGGTAGCCTGGTAAAGGACAAGGAAGGAGAGGCGACAACAGACAAGAGACACAGGCCCACGCTGGTAGCTGACTATGCTGCCATTGTCCCCGCACCCCTCCAGCTCCCCACGCTGCCTGCCCTTAGAGACAAAGACAGCCAAATCCATTTGGCCCTTCCCAGCCGTGGCACTGTGCCCATGGATTAACCAACCGAGGACTGAAAATATTTGGGAAAAAACATTGCATCTGTGCTGAACATGTATAGTTTTTTTTTCCTTTCCCTAAACAATACAGGAGAATAATGATTTATGTAGGTAGCGTTGACATCATATGAAGTGTTACAAGTGATCTAGAGATGGCTTAGGCCACATAGGAGGCTGGGTGCGGTGGCTCACGCCTGTAACCCCAACACTTCCGGAGCCCGAGGCAGGAGAACTGCTTCAGCCCAGGAGGACGAGACCAGCCTGAGCAACATGGCGAGACCGCATCTCTGCTAAAAATAAAAATCAATAAATAAACAAACTATGGGGGAGGATGTGTATAAGTTATATGCAAATACTATGCCATTTTATATCAGGGACTTGAGTATCCCTAGGTTTTGGTATCCAAGAGAGAGCCTGGAGCCAACGCCCCCCGCCAATACTCAGGGATGACTGTGCTTTCCATCACACTTACAGTGGGCTGGCATGACCACACAACCCGGTTCTAACCAATGAAACAGATAGGTCTTCTCGAGACTCTTAAAAACATTTGTAACAGCTTTATTGAAATATAATTTGCATAGCAGTTGGCCCATTAAAGGGTGCAATTCAATGGTTTTGAGGATATACCACAGTCGTGCAACAGTCACCACAATGTACCACTAGAATATCTTCACCGCCTCAACTCCATACACTTTAGCCATCGCCCCTACCAAGTCCCCCATTCCCCCAGTCCTAAGAAAGACTAATCCATTCTGTCCCTACAGTCTATTTTGTTCATTTCAAATAATTGGGATCATACAACGTGTGTGTGGAATTCACAGCCTGGCTTCCTTCACTTGGCATTGCATTTTAAAGGATCACCCATGCCACAACATGGATGAGTAGTTCACTTGTGGTGTGGCTGCACAACTCTGTGAGTATTCTCATATACCTTAGATGGATAAATTGTATGACATATGAGTTAGCTCTCAAAAACTTCGTTTATGTTAGTAAGGCTTTCGTTTCTTGTAGGCAAAGCATGACAGCAGCTATGGGGAGAGAGGCACTTTATAGCGACAGCTGTTTCGGAAGTTTAAGATGCTTACACAACCTCAAGATCTAACAGTAAGTCAGATTCGTGTTGGATACTATGAGACCTGGGATTCTATGCTACTTCCGCTGAACGAGGAACTGGCAGCCTAATCTTGATCTACACTTTCAATGGCGAGGTGGAAAGGCCACCTTCCCAGCACCTTAGAACTGGGCTGAGCATTAAACGCGGTGGAAATAGCACGCACTGAAGCCCCGCTTACACGGGCCGCCATTCCCTGCCTGGAAGAACACCTGTCAGCAGCACCATCCTTTCCTTCCCCTTGCTCCTCCTCCTCTGTTTCCACCTCCCACTCACCCCTTCCCCAGGCCAGTCAGAGCAGTGCTATGGTTAATTATGACATTATAATACAAATTAAAACAGCAGCACATCCTGGAAAAGAATCACATCCACATACAGCAGCCCTTTGGGGTGATTCTGCTGTTCCCTATTTCTCTCTCCATGTCTTCTTAAGGTAACCCTGAGCAAAAAAACCACTAACATCTGACCAAGGAGCTGGTGTCCAGGTCCCCCAGAAAGAAAACAGTGCCATCTTATGATAGTTACTAAGCACTTCTTGGCAGCAGACATTGTTAGGTACTTCAGGTGTGTCACCTCCAATCCTTAGAACAATCCCGCAGGTAGATGCAAAAACCAAGATACAGAGAGGGTTTTCAAGGAAACACCCTCTACCCAGAGGCCTCCAGAAAGACGCTGGACTACAGTAGAACAGGCAAACCAAAAGCCTTCAGATCCCAACAAGACCAAGCCCAGGAAACCATGTGCAATGCAAACCATCTGTACTCTAGCGTCAGAACATCACACTCCCTGCCATCCTCACCTGGTAACGTCATTCCAACAGCAGAAATGCTGTGAAATAAGGCACATCCTTAACACAGGTTCATCCACTGGACCCCTCCCATCTCATGGGACCCCCCTTTTGTCACTCCTCAGTCTTTTCACAGTAGCATTCATATGACATATTTATAGTATGCATTTTTTCTTTTTTTCCCCTTCTTTTCATAGGCATTGATATAGTATGCATTTTTAAACCACACTTCACTCACAGTAGCAGAGTCAACATATGGCTGAACCTTACTCGCTCACCTGGGGCTTTTGATCTCAGTCTCTGAAACAGTTTACCTACCTAATTTTTCCCCTTGTTCCCTTTTTTAGCTATTTGATGTGAAGGCCACGAGTCTTTTCTATTTTCCACAGGAATTGGTGTCAGTAACTGTAAACTCATCCTGGAACAGCCAATGCAAGGATGAACATCGGGCAGCGGGCCAGACGTGGTCCATAGGCCACCGTTTGCCAAACACTGCTCAAAAGCCTGATCAAAGGCCACAGCAGGATCTTTAAAATCGCCAATTAGAAGAAATATCCATTTGGTAGCATAGCAGAAGGTGGGTTGAAAGAGACAGAAGATATCATTCATTCAGCCGGCATTTAAGGACCTGTAAGCTACCAGGTGCTGCTCCAGATACACATGACAGTTCGTGTCTTTGAGGAGCTTAGAGACTTGCTGGATGGGGAAACAGACCAGCAACTCCACAGCCTAGCATGCTGGAAGCTCTGACAGCGGCAGGTTCAGGGCATGGGAAGCTGCCAGAGGGGGCACTGCAGTCATGGCAGGGATGAATTCCTGGACAATGTAACAGTAATGGAAACAGCATGTACAAAGGCAGCAGAATAGCAATGCTGTTGTATTTGGAGAACTGTCAGCAATTTAGTACGGCCAAATACAGGGTGAATGTGAGAGTGGCAAAAGATGAGGCTGGAAATTACAAATATGTGCCATTCTAAACCTTTCACAAAGGAAGGAATCCCTCTGCCCTTTTAAGAGACTCCTGTGCAGTTCACAGGACCAGGTTTGCACGCACAACCCATGAGGCTTCAGAGGATGACAGCGCCATTAAATCTACTGCTGGAATGCCACGGAAGCTCTGGGCCACACACAACGATGGCCCTTTACCACGATCAGAAAAGCAACACAGTCACGGTTCCTAAGAAGATTCCACAGATCATCAAGGTAGTACTTCATCCTGTAAAAAATGACCAAAGTCTTGGGGAACTCAGAGCCTTTCTGTGTAAATACTTGCCCTCATAATGTATCTTGTAGGTTCAATCTTTAGCACATACTGGAGAGTACACATGGAGCAGAAGTCCCCAGCTGATGCTATCTTCAATTGCAGGTCACCAGTCTAGTTTCACAAATTACAAGAAGGCTAGAAAGACCCTCCTCAACCCTGGGGTCATGTTTTTTCCAAGCCTGGCTGCTCTTCTATTCCATACTTTATTTCAACTCAGCAAAATGTAGAAATGTTAGTTATCTGTGAATGGCACCATAAGCTCTTCAGAAAAAAAAAGACCATCCAATAAATTATAGTATCTATCATTAAAAATAACAAACTGCCACATAGCGCCGCACAGCCCAGCTGTCCAAACGAGAAAATGGAGGCTAGGGAGGATGTCATTATTGATCAGCGGTTACAGTAATTAGAGGCTGAGGTGAGTGGAAAGAACCTTTCAGACCTCCTGACTTTTGTCCTTTTCTCAGACGACTCCAATTAGCCAAATACCATTATAAAAGGCCTTTCAAGAGACTGTTATTTGCTCAACAGTATCAAGCATCCTAAGTTCTTCTCCTTTCAAACTAAGCGTCTTTAAATCACTAATTAATATGACTTTAAATAACCATACGACACTATCCACATTTCATGGGTAAACAAATTTCCCTGTCACCTAAAAACATACAGCCAGGACCCCATCAATCACAGTGTGCGTCCCCTTTCCAGGACAAGGGGCACCCGACACCTCTAGAGGGTCATGCTGACTTTTCATCAAAAATCAAACACAATTTATATCTAATGGAAACACAGCCCATATGGAAGCATACTGATTTCATTCTCTGTTTTCTCACTGGGAATTAACAATCCACCAAAAACAACTGATCTTAGAAATACCTCACGATCATAGCTCCTCCTCTCTTTTCCCATAAACCGCCTGATTTGAAATCTAGCTGAGTCTGGTTGCAGCTTTGTCAGTCATCCAAACTGAGATGACGAATCTCTCCTAACTCACTCTACAAATACCATGGAGAAAACTTCCTACCATGACTAATTCAAACTCAGATTTTAAACATATATTCTCCTCCAGTATTTCTGGTAGACCTTAAAAAGAGAAAAAGAAAGAAAAAGAAACTGTCTTCAGGATTCTAGTGTGGAGAAGATACACCGAAGAGAGATCACAGCATGGGGCGGAATTAACTAAGGGCTCTGGCCATAAAAGCAATGGCCAGTCGTGACCACGTGAGGGAGACAAGGAGTCTAATGGACGAGCCACATCCAACTCAAAGCCTCCGTCCTCACTTAGGGCTGGTGAAGACCACAGGCCACGGTTAAACATGCTATTTCAATAAGAATTCACATTTACTTATTCTACACGCATATATTAAAAGAGCCTCCAATGTGACCTGTTACAAAATGTCTAATTACTCAAAAATATAGCATACAGATCACCCTTTTTGAAAGATCACATGAGGAAAAGGTACAACTATCACACGATAGCCTTAGAAGTGAACAAAGCTTAATAATATGAACAGGATAAGAAAAAAAGGAGGGAGCCGGGCGCGGTGGCTCACGCCTGTAATCCCAGCACTTTGGGAGGCCGAGGTGGGCAGATCACGAGGTCAGGAGATCGAGACCATCCTGGCTAACACGGTGAAACCCTGTCTCTACTAAAAATACAAAAAAATTAGCTGGGCGTGGTGGTGGGCACCTGTAGTCCAGCTACTCCGGAGGCTGAGGCAGGAGAATGGCGTGAACCCGGGAGGCGGAGCTTGCAGTGAGCCGAGATCGCGCCACTGCACTCCAGCCTGGGCGACAGAGCAAGACTCCGTCTCAAAAAAAAGAAAAAAAAAAAAAAAAAAAAAAGGAGGGGAAGGCAGAGGTTAAAGTATCACCAAGAACCCTCGCTGTATTTTCCTGTAGAAGTTTTCTTTGCCACCTGGAGAAAGACGCTGACTCTGCGTCCTGGACGGGAAGGGCAGGGGAGATAGGCAGGCAGGCACACACCCACTACCACTCCCAGGCACAAGGATGCTCATCAACCATGCATGAATGCTATTAACAAAAAAGAAACATAGCAACAGAGCAATTAACAGAGAGCCCTGTGTGCTCATCCACTCTCTGTTCTTCCCGGTGGCCATCTGATGGACACGCGTGCAAACATCAACCTCCGAGCACGTAGGGCTGGGAAACACAGTCTACTTCTGAGTGCTGTCATCAAAACAAGACAAGGCCTCCCAGGTCTGGAGTGGAGACAGTCGGGTTCATCAGCCTGACACAGAAGAGCGGAATGGGTCACTCCAATTATTGGTCCTGCATACACGCTCAGTCATCTCACCATGTCCATGGAAACCACAGGGCACCCAAAGGGGAAGATATGGCCCATGCCCTTGAGAAATACAAACTCCAACAGAAAGACACAACACAGCATACGTATACATACACATACAGTGTACACACACATACGTGTTCGTTGTAAAAAGAACGTGCATTTTATTTTATTTTATTTTTTAATTTTGAGATGGAGTCTCACTCTGTCACCCAGGCTGGGGTGCGGTGGTGTGATCTCAGCTCACTGCAATCTCCACCTCCCGGGTTCAAGTGATCCTCCTGCCTCAGCCTCCCAAGTAGCTGGGATTACAGGCATGCGCCACCTCGCCCGGCTAATTTTTGTATTTTTAGTAGAGATGGGATTTCACCATGTTGGCCAGGTTGGTCTCAAACTCCTGACCTCAGGTGATCCGCCCACCTCACCCTCCCGAAGTGCTGGGATTACAGGAGTGAGCCACCATGTCTGGGCAAGAATGTGCTTCTGAAAAATGCCTGAGGACCCAAGTCAGAATCAACTTTCCCATAAGCAATCATGATGAAGGCAAGGGCTGTGACAACATCACTCACACCTCGGCAGCCATGCGCTTGGCATCTAGGCTTTGCCAGGTCCAGCTCCAGGTAGAGAGCAGGCAGAATGAGGTCTTCTCCCATGGAGGGAGACAAGCATGGACCAACTAAATACGCAACTGATGACCGAATTGTAACTGTGGTAAGTGCAGGAAGGAAGACAGCAGAGGCCCAGAGTTCCTGGTCTAGCTAAAGACTTGTGAAGGCTTTCAAGAGGAGGCCAGGCCCAAGAGGAGTCACGTGGTGAAGGTGCAGGGTGTGGGGACAGGGGAGGTGCACCGGCCCTACTGTGGGAAGGAAAGTGTGTGCTAAAGAAGTTCAAGATGCAGCAGACGCAGCAGGCAAAGGAGTGACACTGACAGCTCAGGCGAAGGGCTCAGGGCCGTGCCACCACAACTTACCAGCCTTGGGAACTGTGCTTGCTGAGGTGAGGTGTGTGGGGACACTGCCACCAGGAGAGAACAAACTCCTGGCTACAGGGGCAGATGGATGTGCCATGGGTCAGGAATGGCACCCGAGATTCTAAGCCCCTGCACAGAATCCAGGCTCTGCCTCCTTAGAGTTGGTGGATTGTGGGGAGGCTCAAGAAATCCCAGCAGAGTTGGGGAGGTAGGCACACTCCCAGGGGCTGGGGAGAGCAAAAATCCACTACAGCAGGTTAACACCAGACCACTGCCCAAGTCGCCATGGAGCCACAGCCTCCCCAGCAGGAGACACAGGTGGCTCTGGGAGCTCTGCCTTGGCCTGCTGCTCCCTCCCGTCACCAAAACGCCAGAGTGCAAATGGGCCATGCAGCCAGCTTTCACGGTGGCCCTGCTGGCCACCTGCTCACTCTGCAGGTACAACCAAGAAAAGCGTAGTTCAAATGCAGCCCCAAAAGCAACAGCGACCCAATACACGCAGAAAAGAAGCTGCACGCCTGTCGCAGGGGCCCTGGTCAGAGCAGAGATTCACCTGGGTCACCAGAAGTCCTCAACAGCAAATAACAGCTACTCCACACGAGCATGCAAACGGCCACAATAAGCGGTGTGTGCCTTCAGAACCTTGGCAACAAAGAACCACAGGAGTTCACAAAAGGAGAATTCCTTTCTCATAGAGATGGCCATGGAAATCACTATAGAGAAATCAATGTTTCCTTTACAGAATGCTAGCATGTCAACAGGTGCAGCGAGAAGATGGGCTTTATGAGGGCTGCTTAGTGTATACTGGGTTTCTTTTTTCTTGGGCGGGGATGGGAGGGACAGAGTTTCACTCTTGTTGCCCAGGCTGGAGTACAATGGCGTAACACTGGCTCACTGCAAGCTCCGCCTCCTGGGTTCAAGTGATTCTCCTGCATCAGCCTCCTGAGTAGCTGGAATTACAGGGGCCCGCCACCACCCCTGGCTAGTTTTTGTATTTTTAGTAAACACGGGGTTTCACCATGTTGGCCAGGATGGTCTCGAACTCCTGACCTCAGGTGATCCGCCCACCTGGGCCTCACGAAGTGCTCAGATAACAGGAGTGAGCCACCACGCCCAGCCAGAATTAGTGCATTTAAACCTCACAACTACCCTCAGAGATGTACACCCCACATTACCCTGGAGCCAGAGCCTACTCGAAGACAGACAGAGAACAGCCAGGGGAAAGCAGTGGGTGGAGGGCTGGAGAGAAAGATGTACTGCTTTTAGAAACGTGAAAACAGAGAAGCACGAAATGTGTGAGGTGCCAGGACACGAGAGTGAGGGAGTGGAGTCCCCCGCCTGGACAGCAGCAGTGACGGAGCAGCACTGCAGGGGGCAGTAATGAGCCAACCGGACGGCCTGCAGGGAGGAGAGCCCGTTCCCCAGGGGAGAGTGCTGCCTTCCCAGAAGCTGTCCTCGACGGGAGAGAGCCCTTCGAGACCCTACTCTTTCCTGGGAGTGGTGAGCACCCAGGGCCTGGCACGGGGACAGGAAGTCCCGGCCCTCCCATCGCCAGAGATCTCTCCAACAGCTTCCCAGCTGCACAGGCCCTGTGGGTCAGCAGAAGCCTTGTCTCCTTGCTGAAGAGAACCACATCACCCAGGGTAGCCTGCATCCAACTGCTGGTCAGTGAGAGAAGAGAAAGGCCCGGCCCCTCAGAACAACACGGGACACGTCTGCAGGGCACGGCAGTGCAGAGCTCCGCGTGCGGCTGAGGCCTGTGTCGATACAGCACTGAAGTCCAGCTTCTCCCACTGTCCAGTCTCGCCTCCGTCTCTTTCCTTCCGCAGGGCTGATCCCATGAGTACCTCCCAATACTCTCTGCACACATCAGTCTCCACTGCAGACAGCACTTTCCTGAGAAGCCAGCCGGCACCACACACTGGGCCAGGGTCAGGGGTGCAGGCAGGAAGGCAGGTTTGGGGCAGCTGAGCCCCACGTGCATAGGGAAACAGGTCATGTTTCCTGCTATCAAAAAGCAGATAGCACCCAGGAGCAGCATAAGAAGAGAAGATGAAGGCCAAGAAAGGAGCCCGGGAGAAAGGCAACCTTGAAACAGGGGCAGAGACACCGCGTGGCCCCATGAGAACAAACACACGCAAACCTCATCTTTGGTTCTGGAAGGAAGGATGGAGTCACCCAGTGACTCAAAGGGGCACAAGGGGCCCTGGGTTCTGCTCATGCCCGTCTCTGATCCGGGTGTTGATTACAGCGGTGGCCACTTGGTGAGAATTCACTGAGATCACTGAGACACATTCCTACGAGTCGTGTACTCCTCTATGTAAATGTTATGCTTTGACATTTATATTTTATAAAAGGCAGGCTAAGGAAATGGGAGGCAACACAGGAGGCTGAGAAGAAGCCTGAGAGGCGGAGGGAAAAGCCGTGGAGTTCGCCGGCCGGCCGAGGAGCAGGAAGAGATGGCGTCAAGGTGGGAGGAGGTGGCACAGGGCTCCCAGAGAGTGAGTGTGGGAGCAGGGAGCCAAGGCACGGGGCAGGGACCTTCTCACCGACGAGGAGCTGGGCAGTGTCTTCCACCCACTGAACCCTAAGCCCAGGGTTTACATGAACCAGCATCTAAAGTGCTCTCATTCACAGTCCCTTGAAAAAAAAATCGTGGTTTGAGCTCACTCACCCTGATCCGACAAGAAGTCCAGCATGGTCTGTAGAAGGAAGGACAGGTGTCTGACAGAGAGGGCTGGGTTCCCCATCCTTCGGGAGGCGTAGACCAGTTCATGGAGCAAACGCATCTGGACCGCAGCCCAGCCTCTGTGCGCGCCTGTGATGGAAGTTACAAAACATCACAAAAGTGCTTGGAGACTTGGAGAGGGTGCAGGAAGTACACTTAATCTAAGTTGTAAAACTTGGCAATTTGAAGACAAATGCCTCAACCATCAAACTCAAAGAGCAAAAAAAAATTTCCTCTGTTTTTAATGACCCTGGAAAAGGACTTTAAAGTTGGCATGGTTTTCATACAGCAAAAACAGGTATCACATTATAGCTTCTCTCTTCTGCAAAGACATGATTTGATTTCAAAAATTACCTGTTTTGAAATAATAAAGTTAGAACAAAAGTTGGTTTTCATATATCTGAGTTAGAGACATACTTTTTTTTCAAGAAAATACTCATATTTGAAGGGCCTTCATTATCAACAACCAAGAACATTAAATCAAAAATATTTCTCTAAAATATGAGAAAAAAGAAGAAAAGTAGATAGCTAAATTAGAAAAAAAGTTAAACTCTATAGTTGTTCACTCCAAAATAGTTTGGCATCTTTGAATTAAAGATGGAGAAATCTGGATGCACAGACAGTCGAAAAGTATCTCTTTTTTTAAGAGATGGGGTCTTTCTCTGTCATCCAGGCTGGAGTGTGGTGGTACAATCATAGCTTACTGCAGTCTGGACCTCCTGGGTTCAAGCAATCCAATCCTCCCACTTCAGCCCCCTGAGGAGCTGGGACTACAGGTATACACTACCATGCCCAACTAATTTTATTTTATGTTTTGTTGTTGTTGTTTTTTTCCTGTAGAGACAGGGTCTCCCCATGTTGCCCAGGCTGGTCTTGAACTCCTGGCCTAGAGCGATCCTCCCACCTTGGCCTCCCAGAGTGCTGGGATTACAGGTATGAGCCACTGCTCCCAGCCAACCTGTGCTAACACACACAGCCCGTGTGTGATAACAATCACACAGACTGGCTAATCACTGCTCCAGCTGATCCAAAACTTAGACCATGAAAAAACACATACAGGTTCATTCAAACTCCGACAAAACTGCCATGCACTGAAAGTCCATAATAGCTCACAACGGTTGGTTAACAAGTATTTACTGAGAACACAACACTGTGCAGGGCAGGTTCAGGAGAATGAGCAGGGAGATGAAAGGCCTGCTCTCGTGGCATTAACACTCTTGTGGGAAGAGTTAGGCCTCAGCCCTGGGAAACAGCGTGCTGGTGGATGCTGGGACAAACACAAACAGAAATCGTGAGGGCTGATGGGGCTGAGTGGTGCTGCGTCAGCCAGTGCAGGTGGGCAAGGAGGTGACCTCTGGGGTGAACCCTCGATGAGAAGGGGGCCACACCAAACTGTAAAGCGGAGACAGTAGTCATAGTACAAGTCAACGTTGTGAGGTTTAAGTGCAATAACCCATTTAAAGCACTTCGGCAGTGTATTTATCATAAGTTCTCCATAAATGCTAGTTGATATTAATATTATTATTCAATGAATATAATGTGGTTAACACACAGGCCAACCTTTGACTCTAGCTGTGACATGATTAATGATCCATCCTGTTCCACTGTTTCACTAAGAATGAGTCCTCCATTTTTTCAGATCCCTGTTGAGGTTATTTATTAAAATTACCTGCTTATGTGTCAAGGTATGACTTCCTGTACCTGAAGACTGTGTGTTACTTACTATTGCATGCCCAGGACAGGGCCTGGCATGAGATTGGGCGCTCGGCTGATGCTGACTGGTGAGCAAGCAGAATAAGAAGGGATGCTTCCTCCCCAATGCAAATAGCAGGGGCCCTTCCTTCTATCCTAACCTTTCTCTGTTTGCCCACTGATATTTGAAGATGCTGCTCCAAGAGTTCCGCCACTCACAGCCCTTCCTGACCTCTTCTCTCAGCACCCTGCCCTGCACAGCTGACCAGTCCCTCTTCTATATTTCCACTGTATTTTGCACAAAGTTCAGCTCATAGGAGTTATCTGGCAGGTACCATAAGGCATCCGTAATCTCATGTTTTTGCTTCTCTCATCGATCCTTAATTTCCTTGGGAGGCAGGTTTGGTCTTATCCATTCGAGTGGCCTTAATGCCTGGCAGGGTGCCTGGTAACAAAGTTGGTACTTAACACGCATGTGGATCAGGACGCAAAGCTGACGAAAGGAAACCTCCCATGTTGTGGACATGCATACAGCTATGAAGGAGAACAGTGATGCGGTTTCTGGGATCTGCTATAAAATACTTCAACAAAAAATAAATACAGTAAAAATAAAGCCAGTGTGGTCAAATCTTGATAATGATTTAATCTGGGCAATGGA
Source organism: Piliocolobus tephrosceles (assembly GCF_002776525.5). NCBI lineage: Eukaryota > Metazoa > Chordata > Mammalia > Primates > Cercopithecidae > Piliocolobus > Piliocolobus tephrosceles. The sequence continues at coordinate 143,840,425 of NC_045440.1, forward strand.
CTCATTATTCTATTCTATCCTCTCTAATTTGTATATATTTAAAGTATTTCTTCATAACTTCTCATTGAAATCCGTGGAGCTGACCCTACACACACTTAAAAAAATAAAAATAAAGAAAACACCACTTTATGTCTCGGTAGTTTATCTTCGTGACATCTTTTGGAATATAAAATGGTAGTACTTCTCATACAACTGCAGGGAAGGAGAGAAAGACGAGTCCCTGCAATATTCCATATTGTCAAAAGAAGCCAAGACCAAATGCCAAAATGAAGAAGAGATTTTTTTAAAGATTATGAAGCTGAAATCAATGTCATGACTAACCTAGCCATGAATTCAGAAAGACCCAATTTAACTAATCTCAACACTACCATATCTAGAAGGTTTTCTCACATAGGAATTGGGCAAATATCACTTTGCTGATTCTTTTAAAAATAGATAATGATCCAGTTCCTACCATGGGCGATTATGAGTAAGACCGAGTATAAATGTTCTTAACAGTAAATAGTGTACAAGCCGTAATTTCTACGTGGCTCAAAGTGCTCTCCCTATAAAATGTGAATTGTTTTTCTGAAAACAGATTTGCAGCATATGACCCAGTGATAAAATTTTCAATACTCTTGTAATCAAAAAGTTCACCAATTTGGAGGTTTATTATATATATATGAACTACTGCCTTTTAGCAAATCCATCTGCCTTAGCAGTCTCTTTCTTTCATAAGAGTTCCTGGGCAAAATTTAATCCCTCGTCCAGGAAAAGGCTTGAGCAAAAGGCATGATCAAAAATCTTCATATACAGCAACACAAATAAGATTTAAATGATACTAAGCAGCCCCTTAAGCCAGCAAACACACACAGCGCACATCAGTGTTCCTACCTCGACTGGCTATAACCAGTTGGTGCAAATGTTCATTTCAAGAAAAAGACAGAATACATTTTAGGACCTGAGAATACAGACAATTTGCCTTTTATTCACAGGTACAGGGTATTAGTAGATTTCCATTAAATTCTCTGGGAGCTATTTAAAGCAGTCCAGAGCCACAGTGGAGATGGGGTTTAAAGTGACTTTTGTGTTTTGTTAAACACACAGTCAGCTGACATTTATCATTTTTACATTATTTAATTTCAGCCAGTCACCTTCTTTCTCTAGCCTCTTTCACAAAATAATGGCAAATGTCTCCTCCTGACACAGATTTTTTTCGTTTTTTTGAGACGGAGTTTCACTCTTGTTGCCCAGGCTGGAGTGCAATGCCACGATCTCGGTTCACCGCAACTTCCGCCTCCCGAGTTCAAGTAATTCTCCTGCCTCAGCCTCCCGAGTAGCTAGGATTACAGGTGTGTACCACCATGCCCAGCTAGTAGAGATGGGGTTTCACCATATTAGCCAGACTTGTCTTGAACTCCTGACCTCAGGTGACCCGCCTGCCTCAGCCTCCCAAAGTGCTGGGATTACAGGCGTCAGCCACTGCTCCCAGCCCCAAACATTTTTCAGATTTACTTACAAATCATGAGAAGTATTACAAGAAAGAACAAGAGAATTCAATGAAAAGAGAAAAATAACAGCATTTGATGAAAGAGAAAAATAAAACAGCTCCACTTAAGACTGAAAGGACCACTGAGGACCTCTCTGAAGAAATGGCATCCAGCTGTGACCTGAGGATGACTGGGAGGCAGGAAGAATAGGCAAGAGCATCCCGAAGGAGGCAAGAGGCATCAGAAGAGCTCAGACTGATGCAGTCTTAAATGTTATAGAAAACTGGCCCTAGGACAGGAAAAAAGGAAAATGAAGGCGACTCCTAAGACAACTTGCATAGAGCTCAGGAGGCTTGCTTTTACCCTGAAGCCAGCCTGGAGTTATATTCAAAGGATGCAAAAAAAAAAAAAAAAAAGGAACTGAAAAGCAATTTAAATCTTGCCTGAAGTCTCTCAAAAGCACAGCAAATGGGGATTCCATTCACAAGTGCACATCGAAATCTATTAAAACACACTTTCTCATCACTCTACAAAGCAGTAGTGTGATTGCTTTAAAAACTCTTTCTTCTTCCTAAACACTACTCCTTCCCAATCAAATTTCTCCAGAATCCAGCCTAAATGAGCTTAGACACCCAACTCTCCCCTGCTGAGACTCTGGGATCTAATCTCTCCTCCTCCACCAGTAACTCTTAGCAATCTTTTTTTTTTTTTTTTTGAGATGGAGTCTCGCTCTGTCACCCCGGCTCGAGTGCAGCGGTACATTCTCGGCTCACTGCAACCCCTCCACCTCCCAGGTTCAAGCGATTCTCCTGCCTCAGCCTCCTGAGTAGCCAGGATTACAGGCATGAGCCACTACACCTGGCTAATTTGTATTTTTTTAGTACAGACAGGGTTTCATTGTGTTGGCCAGGCTAGTCTCGAACTCCTGACCTCAAGTGATCCACCCATCTCAACCTCCCAAAGTGCTGGGATTACAGGCATGAGCCACCACACTTGGCCACTCTTAGCTTTTTAAAATGTAAATCCTACAAGTTTTAGGGCTTGTCCAGTTATTTTGTCCAAAATTAACTGTGCTGCTAGGGCAGGCCCCTCCCTGGCCCTCATCTGCAACCAAAGGCCAGGGAGGGCCTGCCCTAGCAACACACACTTCTTCTGGGGGAGCCAGGGAGGGACAGGCCTTGCAAACCCCGTTCATGCTGGCCTCAGGGGATGCTATGGGAAGCACACTAGACCTGACCACAGATCTCATTCGACTAACAGCCACTAACATTTGCTGAGCACTGTCCAAAGCACCTCCCAAGGACCGACCAATTCAATCCTTACAACCTCCACCAGTAAACTAGCGTAAACCAGGGCCTCACTTACAGATGAGAAAGTGGGCACACAGGACTCAGGGACACGGCCAGCGTCCCACAGCTGGTCAGTAATGGCATCCTGCGCTCTCACCAGCTGTGCGACCTAAGGAGTAACACTGAGCCCGCCTGCCCTGGCCCCTCACATGGCATGTGGAACGTGCGGCCTCCACTCACCAGGCTGTAAGAAACGAGGTTACGCATGTGAAACCATTTACCACGAGGCCACAGCTAGCCTTGGCGTGGATTAGAAAGAGACGCCCCGTAGGCAAACGCAGCCTGCAGGCACCAGGCTTAGCAAGGCATGCCCAGAAAGTCCCTGTGGGAGGCAACAGCGCCCCTTCGTCTGAGTGCACCCCCAGCTGTGAGCCGCAGATGGCTGGCAAGCACGGCCCAGCACCCCACACAGGCCACAACTGCACGGCGACCCAGCCCAGCACAGCAGCTGCTCCGGGTATGTCACCTAAAATACCGAGAAACAGTGAAGAAAATGTGAACAATCACCTTTTCTGAACAATCAATTTTATGTAACATCTAATAAGGACAGTTTATTTCAACTTTTAAGTTCAGGGGTACAAGCGAAGGTTTGCTACACTGGTAAACTTGTGTCGTAGGGGTTTATTGTACAGATTAGTTTGTGACCCAGGTATTAAGCCTAGTACCATTAGTTATTTGTCCTGATCCTTTCCCTCCTTCTACCCTCCACCCTCCAAAAGGCACCAGTGTATGTTATTCCCCTCTATGTGTCCATGTGTTCTCATCGTTTAGCTCCCACTTATAAGTGAGAACATGTGGTATTCAGTTTTCTGTTCCTGCATTCGTTTGGTATGAATGATGGCCTCCAGTTCCATCCATGTCCCTGCAAAGAACATGACCTCATTCTTTTTATGGCTGCATAGTATTCCATGGTGCATATGCAGCACATTTTCTTTATCCAGTCTATCACTGATGGGCATTTAGGTTGATACCATGTCTTTGCTATTGTAAATAGTCCTGCAATGAATGTATGTGTGCATGTGTCTTTATAATAGAATGATTTAAAGAAATATAAATCATACTATTATAAAATTTTTTTAATAAATAAAAATATCCCTAATTTCGAGGCTTACTATAAAGCCATAGTACTCAAGATAGTGTGGTACTGGTGAAAGAACAGACAAATAGGTCAATGGAGCAGAAGAGATAGCCCAGAAATAGAACCTCAAGTATAGTCAACTGGTCTTTTTCCAAAGCAGCAAAGACAATCAATGGAGCAAAGACAGTGTTTTCAATAAATGGTGCTGAAATAACTGGACATCCACAAGCAAAAACAATAACTCTAGACACAGACCTTACACTCTTCACAAAAATTAACTCAAAGCGGATCATAAACCCAAATGCAGAATGAGAAAATACAAACTTCCCAGAAGTTAACAGGAGAGAAAATCTTGGTGACCTTAGGTATACTAATGACTCTTTGGATATAACACCCAAGGTATAACCCATCAAAGAAAGAATTGATAAGCCAGACTGCATTAACATTTAAAACTTCTGCTCTGAAAGACATACCAAGAGAATGAGAAAACAAGACACAGACTGGGAAAAAATATTTGCAAAAGACACAACTGATAAAGGACTGTCATCCGAATCATACAAAAGACTCTTAAAGTCAACAGCAAGGAAACAACCCAATTAAAAAGGAGGCAAAAGATCTGAACAGACATCTCACCAAAGAAGGTATCCAGATGGCAAATAAGCGTAAGAAAAATGCTGAATATCACATGTCCTCAGGAAATTGCAAGGTAAAGCAACAAGATACCACTACACACCTATTAGAATGGCCAAAATCTAACACTGACAACCCCAAATGCTGACAAGGATGTGGGGCAACAGGAACTCTCATTCACCGCTGAAGGGGATGCAAAATGGTTCAGCCATTGTGGAAGACAGTTTGGTGGGTTCTTACAAAAGTAAACATATTTTTACCGTATCATCCAGGAACCATGCTCCTTGATATTTACCCAAATGAGCTGAAAACGTATGTCCACACAAAAACTTGCACACAAATGTTTATGGCTGCTTTACAATTGCCAAAACTTCCAAGCAACCAAGTTGTCAACCAAGATTCATTAGATGAATGTATAAATAACTGTGACATATTCTGATAGTAGAATATTATTCAGCACTATAAAGAAATGAGCTATCAAGCTGAGAAAAGACATGAAGGAAACTTAAATGTATATTACTAAGAGAAAGAAGCCAATTTGAAAAGGCTACATATTGTATGATTCCAACTATATGACATTCTGGGAAAGGCAAAACCATGGAGACAGTAAAAGGGTCAGTGGTTGCCAGAAGGTAATAGGGAGGGATGGATGAGAAGACAGAGCACAAAGGATTTTCAGGGCAGGGAAACTTCTCTGTATGATATCATAATGGTGGGTACTCGTCACTACACATGTGTCAAAACCCACAGAATGTACACCACCAAGAGTGAACCCTAATGTAAACTATGAACTTTGGGTGACGACGATGTGTCAACATAGGTTCATCAGTTGCAACAAATGTGCCACCCTGGTATGGGGTGTTGACACTGGGGAAGTCTGTGCATCTGCAGGGGCAGGAGGTAAGTGGGTCATCAGCCTCAATTCACACATCCTCATGGTCCATCTAAAGGTGCCAATCACGAAACAAGGGCTGGGGAGACAGGTTCCATCCCATCCCTCCAGGGAATACAGAGGAAAAAGAAATTAGAGAAAGGGAGGGCAGGTAAAGAAAAACTGTTACAAACCTCATCTCAGAGTGCACCTTATCCATCTTTGTGTATGACCTCACCAGGTCTCCTCTATTCTGCACCCCGTCATGGTTTTTAGGGTTTCTTTAAACATGGGGCTTGACATCTGTCCGTGCTGGATGTGCTGATGATTGGACTCATACTGTTAGCGGAGTTCATTTTGAACTTGGATTTTATCCCTTGCTTGTGTCTTAGCTATTGGTGATGATGCTGAGTGCAAGAGGTCAAGAGCAGAGTTCAGGACCCTCTCCAGCAGGCCTTCTCTTCTGCAGGGACGTCTCGGTTCTTGCTTTATGCTGGACCCCATTCACACGTGGAGGGTGAACACACAAACTCCCTGCCAGATCTCAGCCATCTCACCCACGCGCACAGCGCAACAGGCTCTTATCACTTGCCCAGAGTGGTCATGAGCACTCCGCCTGCCCCTGTGGCTCCAGAGAGGCAGGATCTCTTAGGCTCTAAAGACAAAAACCCACAAAAATCGGGGATTCATATGGGGAACTGGATGGGACTTAGGGGATTTTCAACCATGAACACATCTGCTTGCACGCAGGGCCTCAGCTTTTCCTGGCATAGCTTCAGGCCAGACCACAGCAATCCAGAGCAGAAGTGCCCTCCCCAGACTGCAAAAGCTCCCCTCAGGTCTAGTTCTCTTCCCTGAAGAGAAATAAGAGGCTAAAGCGCTGCGTACACTCCATCCCCAGCCTCCCTTCACTCCTGTTCACTGCCCACCTGACTCTCCTCCTGCTATATTACTCACTCAATCTGCGTTTTCTCTTCCAAACCCAGTGCCCTCCTTTTAAATGAGGCAGGAGGATCACTTCAGCCCAAAAGTTTGAGGCCAGCCTGGGCAGCATAGCGAGACCTCATCTCTAAAATATAAAAATAAGTAAATGATTTCCGATATCACAGTGTTCTCAGCCACGGATTTCGCAAAGTATGGCTGCCATGCCAAATCTGGCCACCACGTACTAATGTAAACACGGTTTCGTGGTTTACGTGCTGTCCGCAGCTGCTTTTACACCACAACAGCAGGGTCGAGTCATTTCCGCAGACACCATGTGGCCCATAAAGCCTGAAACATTGACTATCTGGCCCTTTACAGAGAACGTTTGCTGACCCCTGCCCGAAGCCAATCAGAATGCATCCTGAGAATCGGATTTGAGGTTCTATCAAATATAGGTGTTGCCTTGGGAAGATAGTTGAACAGTAAGAAGTCTGGGGAGTGTGACTTAGGAGTGACTCTCACCGCAACCATAGACACGTAAGTTAGAAGCAGGTTCTGGAAGGACCTGAGAGCTCTGTGCAAACACCGGGAAGCTGTCACATGTGAGAGGCACCTGTTTATTTCCACTGTAGAGGGCAGAAACTGTCTCCTTTGCCATTGCATCACTCACCCAACACACTGCATGGCATGGGGACAGGAGTATAATGAATTACCTGTTGAATCAATGTACAAAACAGTCCAATAGATATGTCTTCAGATATTCTCGCAGGTGAAAGTAAGGAGAAATTCAATGTTGGGGAGAGCCCTAACTATCAGAATTATCCAAAAGCAGAACTGGATTCATCATGAAGCCATGAGCACCTCCAGTCAGCAGAGGCCAGTGAAATCGATGCACATGACCACATAAAAAAGATGCTGAAGAAGCCAGGCGCTGTGGCTCACGCCTGTAATCCCAGCACTTTGGTAGGCCAAGGCAGGGAGATCACCTGAGGTCAGGAGTTCAAGACCATCCTGGCCAACAGGGTAAAACCCTGTCTCTACTAAAAATATAAAAATTAGCTGGGCATGGTGGCGGGTGCCTGTAATCCCAGCTTCTCAGGAGGCTGAGGCAGGAGAATCACTTGAACCCGGGAGGCGGAGGTTGCAGTGAGCCAAGATCGTGCCATTGCACTCCAGCCTGGGCAACAAGAGTGAAAGTCTGTCTCAGGAAAAAAAAAAAAAAAAAAAAAAAGGATGCTGAAGAACCCACTTTTGCCATGATAGGAAATGAACCTAGATGACATCTCAGTTGTTTCCTGTTAGAAGCCTATACCTTCACTAGCTCCAGGCTTGAACCGAAGAAAAAGTGCTGTATGTTCCCTATCTAAAAGCAACCCTCAAAAATGGTTTCTTTGATTTGTTTTTTGGTTTTTTGTTTTGTTTTGTTTTGAGACAAGGTCTTTCTCTGTCGCCCAGGCTGGAGTGCAGTTGCGCGATCCCAGCTCATTACAACCTCTGCCTCCCAGGTTCAAGCAATTCTCTTGCCTCCGCCTCCTGAGTAGCTGAGACTACAAGCACGTGCCACCATACCCAGCTAATTTTTGTATTTTTTGGTAGAGACAGCGTTTTACCATGTTGGCCAGGCTGGTCACGAACTCCTGACCTCAAGTGATCTACCTGCCCTGGTCTCCCAAAGTGCTAGGGATTACGGGAGTGAGCCACCACACCTGGCCCCAAAAAATGTTTTTTCTCCTTCTAATCAGACTTTGTCTAATACTGGGCATTATCCTTGTACATATTTGTTATTAGATTGATAGCTTTATTTTTAATACATATTACCCTGTATTAATATTTCACAATAAGAATTTACTGCTGAATGCATAGCTCTAGTATACACATATACCCAAGGATATTTATTCTGGGTTCATTGATTTGTGCTAACCTAACTAAATCTCATGAGTAAAATTCATTAGGTATTTCCAGTGTTTGGTTGATGATGATATACCATGCCAATGAACTCAAAGGCAAGAAATGACTCCCGCTGATAAAGATTCAAGAATTCGAGCCCCAAGGCAAAGCACCAGTACTTTTTCCTATAATCTGATTAGAGTAGGCACCCAACTCCAGAGCAGGGATCTACTTATTCTGGAGCACCAGCACCAACCACGATGTCTGCCACTCAGGGCAGGGGCTGAAACAGCATGTGATCATCTGACAGAAAGCAACACCTCAGCGCCAGCAACGGGACTCCAGTACCTCTGCTGAAATCTTTGGGATCCAGCGACAGACTGTAGCCGGGGAGCGTTTCCAGGAGGAGTTTGTAGCAGGCTCTCCACCCAGGCTCTGCGATGCTCGGGGCCACGCACTGCATAGCGGCCACGCGCTTGAAGAACGCAGACTTGCGATGGAAGCCGATCAGCTCGTAGAGCTCGGAGAGGACGCTGTAGCGCTGAATTTTCTCCTCCTCAGAAAGCTGAAGCACAGAAAGTAAAAAGCTTTTGAAAGAAATGTATAAGTGAAAAAAAGAAGCACACATTAAAAGTATTTCTTCATAAAACAAAGACCTGAGGAGACATCAAGGAGAGGGAATGCCTGGTGAGCAGTGCAGGGCACAGACCCCAGGGCAGTGGCAGGTGGCTTGAGACCTTCCCCAGCCATGGCTGCAGGTGCAGCCCATCCTCCTGCTGATAAAGCCCAGATTCTCTGCTACAAAGGTACTTGCTACAAATCTGAGACCTCTACTTTAAGTTCGTTTACAAAAGAAAAGAAAAGGAACAAGAGTTCATCTACACAACAAGATTTTATCAAGGTTTTCATCAAACACAAAAACTCCTAAAACACAAGAAGACACAGAACCATGTAACTGAGTAATGAATTGCTAATAATACCATTGAAATTAGACTTAAGACTTCAGGGTTTACAAAAAGTTTTCTTTCATCCAAGACCCAACTGAATCCTCCCAACAACCCTGTAGTGGAGCAATCAGAACTTTTGTTTCTTTCTTTTTTTTTTTTTTTTTTTTGAGACAGAGTCTCACTCTGTCGCTCAGGCTGGAGTGCAGTGGTGCAATCTAGGCTCACTGCAACCTCTGCCTCCCAGGTTCAAGCAATTCTCCTGCCTCATCCTCCTGTGTAGCTGAGATTACAGGCACCCACCCCCATGACTGGCTAATTTTTGTACATTCAGTAGAGACGGGATTTCACCATGTTAACCAGGCTGGTCTCAAACTCCTGACCTCAAGTGATCTGCCGGCCTCAGCCTCCCAAAGTGCTGGGATTACACGTGTGAGCCACCGTGCCCAGCCGACAACTTCTGTTTCTTCAGCACGTACTGTATGGAAGCAGACTTAACGTACCTGATTTACTCAATACAACCATCCTGTGAGCTGGCATATAAGGACATTAACAGCTCAAGGACACATGAATCACTGGTGCAAAATCACACAGCCAAGAAGTATCAGGGACAAGACCTGACTCTGGGCCTGGGCCCTGGTCACCGCACAGCTGCCTTCAGAGAAGAAGGCAGGCAGAGCCCACTCTGCTGCTCCAGGAGCACGGCTTAAGGAAGCGCTTCTCTCCCTCCTCTGCCCTGGATGATGAATGTTTCGCTGATGTTTCTGTGAGTACAGAGCCTTAGCTTGAACGCCCTTCCAACTTGGGCCTCCACACCCTCCCTCCATCCCCTCTCCTCTGCATTCACTGCCATGGCCTCGCTGGGGCCCTCGTCAGCCCTCATCTGGAAGAGGAATCGGCATCGTCTTCGTACCACCTCTCCACCTTCCTTCACCTATCCATACACCCTTGCCAGACTAAGGCCCCTGAGACATGGCTCAGAGCCCATCACCCCAGCCACGGTTTGAGTGTGCCTCCCCAAAATTCACACGTTGAAAGCCTAGCCCCCAAGGTGATGGAATTAGGAGGTGCGGACTTTACAAAGTGATTGGGTCGGGGGGTGAAACACTCACGAATGGAATTAGTGCCCTTATAAGAAGAGACCCTAAAGAGCTAGCTCACCTCTTCCACCATGTGAGAACAGAGAAAAGATGGCGGCCTACGAACAAGCAAGTGGGCCCTCCCCAGACACCAAACCTGCTGGCACCTGATCATGGCCTTCTAGCCTCCAGAACTGTGCACAGTACATTTCTATTGTTTATCAGCCACCCAGTCTGTGGCATTTTGTGACAGCAGCCTCATCGGACTAAGACAATCCCCATCTTGAAACCACTAGACCCCTCCGGGACTGTAAAATGGAGCCAAATGCCTTCACGGGCATGCCGGGCCCTCCTCAGTCAGGCCCAACCTGCTCTGGGAATTCGAGGCCCCACTGCCTACCTATGACCTCACCAAACTGAACAACTTTAACTCATTTGTCTGCTCACTCCGTCAACACATATTTACTGAACCCCTACTCTGTGCCAGCCACTCTGTGGCAGGGGATACAGTGGTGAACAAAACAGACTAAGACCCCTACCCTGGGGGCCTCCATGCTAACGACGGGCGAGTCCCCTGGCTTAGGATCAGTGGGGAGGACGACAATAAATCAATGAACAAAGAAACAAAATAGCTGCTCTAAGTCCAGTGAAATACACTTTGACATAGAATCATGGGTGGAAGCGTATGAGGTGGAGTGCACCAGGGGACGCCGCTGGGGCGTACAGGCTCTCTGCTCCTGCGCTCCCTCCACAGCCAAGTCTGACTCTCCCTTTGGAGCCTCGGTTCCAAGGCCACCCTCTCTAAGAAGCTCGTCCTCACACCCTTCAGCTGGAAGCTGCCGCTTCTTTCCCTAAATTCTCCTAACCATGCTGGGCTCCATAATGTCCTTTCTGTGTCTCCCGTACTATTTATGTACATGCCACATCTCTGCCACCCCCACTTTTCCTAGAGTGAAAGCTCATGCCGACGCCGACGACGTGTGAGAATCACCGTTGCTCCACCTGCTCACCAGCATATGAGGATATCAGTCTTTTTTATTTTACATGTTCTGGTGGCTTTAACTTCCATTTCCCTGAAAACTAATGATGTTGAACCTTTTTCATATGATTACTGGCTACTGGTATATCTTCTTTTGTGAAGTGCTTGTTCAAATCTTCTGACAGGTTTTAAAATTAGATCGTTTGTTTTATTACTGAGTCGTAGGAGTTCTGTATATATTCTGAATGCAAGTCCTTAGTTATACATGTTTTGCAAATATTTCCTCCCAGTCTGTTGCCAATTTATTTTCCTAAGGGAGTCTTAATAAGCGAAAGCATTTCACTGTGATGTTGCTCAATTTATCAGTTTTCTCTTCTATAGTTAGTGCCCTTCTATGTCCTAATCTTAGATAACCTTTGCCCAAGGTCACAAAGATATCCTATGTTTTCATCTAGAAGTTGTTGTCGAGGTCTATGGTCCATGAATATTCGAATTTGAGTAGGACATGGCCTGTCCCTTTCCAGGAGTGCACAGTACAGCAGCAAACAGAGGCCCCAGTGCTGGAGGACAGCATCCAGGGAGGAGGTGGAGGAGGTCTGTAAAAAGGAGGCAGGGGTTGGCTGGGCGCAGTGGCACACACCTGTAATCCCAGCACTTTGGGAGGCCAAGGCAGGCAGATCACCTAACGTTAGGAGTTCCAGACCAGCCTGACCAACATGGAGAAACCCCGTCTCTACTAAAAAATATAAAATTAACCAGGTGTAGTGGCGCACGCCTGTAATCCCAGCTACTTGGGAGGCTGAAGCAGGAGAACTGCTTGAAGCCGGGAGGTGGAGGTTGCAGTGAGCAGAGATCGTGCCACTACACTCCAGCCTGGGTAACAAGAGTGAAACTCCATGTCAAAGAGGAGGAGGAGGAGGAGGAGGAGGAGGAGGAGGAGGGGGAG
>NC_045440.1:143852980-143864196 GCF_002776525.5 Piliocolobus tephrosceles
GGGGGGGGGGGGGGGGGGGGGAGGGAGAGGAGGGGGAGGAAGAGGAGTGGGGGAGGGGGAGGAGGAGGAGGAGGAGGAGAAGGAGAAGAAGAAAAGGAAGAAGAGGAAGAAGAGGTGGGGGTACTTAATGCCTTTATCACAAATCTGGAAATGCCCAGACCTTCAGCTGCACCACTTTGTGCCAAACATGATAAAAGATGTTGGGGAAGAGAAGACAAATACTTATCTTAGCCAGTGCCCTTAAAGACGCCAACATCTAAAACAAAGGTGACAGCCGGGAGGGTCACATGCCTTGGCCTCCAATGCGTTAGAACTCCCATTGATTCTCTCTAAGATGAAAGGTTGTGATACTATGATCAGTAATATATTATTTCATTCCTCTTATCATTTCAGTGTAATAAGAAATCAAATGATAAACACTATATTGCAAATGGAATTGACATCACCTCAAAGCCCTAAAACGGTTCCTTAATGGGAAAAGCTCGAGTGCAACTGCTTTTGGGCACTAGGCAGACACTTGAGTAAGAAGCCGTGAGCCCAGGGAGCCTCGGGACAAAGCCATGTTTGGTCAACACAGGCACCTATGGCACAAGGAGCCAGGGAGTACAAAACGGTCCCAGGCAAAGCTAGGCCAAGATCCTCAAGAAATCTTGAGATGAAATCCCCAAACTCATTTCCAACCTGCTGCTCTTTTAGGGAATATTAATCAGCACATCTTTGTTCTAATCTTTCTATAGGCTGCACAGTCACGAAGTCCGAGTTCAGGGCCCAGATGTTTATGTGAGGTTCCAACAGAAGTGGCTCCAAGACTCCTCAAGACAAGGAGCTTTACTCACAAGGCAGACTCTGGGGGATCCGAATATTAATTCACTGCTCCATTTCCAAGTAGAAAGTAAGTTTAGACCTGCTTTATTCTGTTAATAAGAAAGAAAGTGATAACATCACAGGGAAACTCCAGACACAGGACTGTCTGGCAGGATGGAGAGGGAGGAATACAGCCTGGAGCTGGAAAGTCCGGAGTTCCAGGGCCACATCTGCATTATCCCTAAGAAATAGGGATCATCAAATCTAATTACAATTGTTGAAAAGACTCAATAAAATAATGCAAACACTGAGCATAAGCCTAAAGCTCTCAGTAAGTGTTCAAGAAACAGAACTATCACTGTTAGTTAATGCCTTTGAAACCACAGGTTCTACCCCCAAGTTAACCAGCCACAGATGCTCAGAAAATGCCTTAATCCTCATCAGCGTTCTCAAACGTGGGCACTTGCAGTGACTAGAAGAACAAGGCGTGACAGATGCGTCGGGGCAGCCTGGTGGCAGCACTCAAGTAAGTGATGACCGTGGAAGAATGCAGGATGGGAAACAGTGGGCCCCACACATTCCCAGGTTTGGAAAACACACTCTGCTTCTCTCGCCAGCTATTTCCAGCCATAATTACCTGGAGAGAAAAGACGTCTTCAAAATTATACAAACTTTCCATATAGTTCTATCAAAAAAGTTTGGAAAAAACCTAACTTACTTTCTTACATACCGGAATAGGGGTATGAGGCATGCACCAAGGATATTCCTCTAAAAAGCATCTGCCTAAAGTCATTGGATGCGTTTTCAGTTTTAATCATTCAACGGTAAGAAAGAAAACAAAACAAAAACTTCAATAAGACCCTGTCCGTCAAAAATTCATGAAGTAGTAGAGGAGACAGGCCCATAAAGAATCACAGTATTGGGGCCAGACAATGTGGCTCATGCCTGTAATCTCAGTACTTTGGGAGGCTGAGGTAGGCGGATCACCTGAGGTCAGGAGTTCAAGACCAGCCTGGCCAACACAGTGAAACCCCGTCTGAACTAAAAATACAAAAATTAGCCAGGAGTGATGGTGGGTGCCTATAGTCCCAGCTACTCGGGAGGCTGAGGCAGGAGAATCACTTGAACCCGGGAGGTGGGAGTTGCAGTGAGCCAAGATTGTGCCACTGCACTCTAGCACAAGAGCGAGGCTCTATCTCAAAAAAAAAAAAAAAAGAATCAGTGTTGGGAAGAAGATGGACGGAGAGATGGTGAAACAGGTATGCGGTGCCCTATGCCTTGGACAGGTACCTGGAAGGTTCCTAGACTACCGGGTGTACCCACCACATGCTAGAGGAAGGACACTTTGTAAACAGTCAGTGCCCTTGGTGAGCGCAGCATCCAAAAGAGATGGCCAAGCAAAGGCCACACGTGACCCCTGATCACCCTGGTTCCAGCCTTTGATTCACCCTTGGATAACCTGAAAAACCCAATCCTTTGGCTTCAAGAAACACTGTCTACTTTTACTATCATTGGGTTTAGGGAGCCAGCGTGTTCATGTGTACTTTAAAGATGATTTGAACTCTGACTACAGCTTTTCTCCACATTCATCTTTCCATACCAGATTTTTTTTTTTTTTGAGACAGAGTTTCCCTCTTGTTACCCAGGCTGGAGTGCAATGGCATGATCTCGGCTCACTGCAACCTCCGCTTCCCAGGTTCAAGCAATTCTCCTGCCTCAGCCTCCTGAGTAGCTGGGATTACAGGTGCCTGACACCACACCCGGCTAATTTTTGTATTTTTAGTAAAGCGGGGTTTTGGCATGTCGGCTAAGCTGGTCTCAAACTCCTGACCTCAGGTGATCCACCCGCCTTAGCCTCCCAAAGTGCTGGGATTACAGGTTTGAGTCACCACATCCGGCCAAGTTCTGAGTTTCTTTAAGTCTGTTCTCCGTAAAATCTAGTCTCTCCAATGACAACTCACGGAGCCTGAAATTAAAAACCAATTAAATAAGACCATATACAGCTAAAACGTCACCCACCCCCATCACTGCTTTCCTAAACTCCTCTCCTGCCTGTCCGAAATAGACTAATGCCTTCCACACTACACTCACAAAACACTGCAGATCTGTCTCCTCAGACAGAAGGAGCTCTCTGCAGGAGGAGACCACTCGTATTCCCCTCTGAATTCCCAGCACATTGTGGTGGCAACAGATATGATTGTCATTATAGTTTCTTTCCTATAAAAACACTTTGGGCCAGCCTGGCCAGCATGGTGAAACCCCGTCTCTACTAAAAATACAAAAATTAGACAGACACGGTGGTGCGTGCCTATAATCCCAGCTACTTGGGAAGTTGAGGCAGGTGAATCGCTTGAACCCAGGGGGCAGAGGTTGCAGTGAGCCACGATCATGCCACTGCACTTGAGCATGAGCGACAGAGCAAGACTCCATCTCAAAAAAAAAAAAAAAAATACTTTGGGATACTTAAATGAGACCTTGGGAGAGAGACAAAAGTAGTATGTTTGGGATCTAACATCTCTATCCAGAGCTTCCATGAACCTTTTTTATATTTTCTGTTCACTGATTCATTCAGAACATAGCTTCTCACTCCAGAAGGATTTATGTTTTTCTGCCAAGAGTTTGTGGTCACTCTTATGCCAGGACAACTTTAAAATAAACCCTCTTTGGATTGGTTTTATTTCCTTCTGTAATGCTTAATACTGAGCGTCAACTTGATGGAATTGAAGGATGCAGAGTATGGATCCTGGGTGTGTCTGTGAGGGTGTTGCCAAAGGAGATTACCATTCGAGTCAGTGGGCTGGGAAAGGCAGACCCACCCTTCATCTGCTGCCAGCGCACTTAAGAATATAAGAAGACAGAAAAATATGAAAAGACGAGACTGGCCGAGCCTCCCAGCCTACATCTTTCTCCCGTGCTAGATGCTTCCCCCCCTTGAACATCCAAGTTCTTCAGTTTTGGGACTGGGACTGGCTCTCCTTGCTCCTCAGCTTGCAGATGGCCTATTGCGGAACCTTATAATCATGTGAGTTAATACTTAATAAGCTCCCCTTTATATATGTATATATCCTATCAGTCCTGTCCCTCTAGAGAACCCTAATACACCTTCCAACAAGATCAAGTTTCCTTATCTTCTTACTTTAAGGACTGAGATATTTTCTATTTCATTCTTTTACTAAACGTGTCGTTTGGGGGATCTTGGCTTTACACATGGGTCTGCCATCCAACTCCCAAGTCTGGGCAGGTCTAAGGTTTATTTCCTATCCTCCTATGTGAGCACTGAAAGCTGTTACCACAGCTAGGCAGGGCATTCTCTGCCTTCCAAGGCCCACTGACTTTCAGAATTCCTGCTTTTGGGAAAAGGATTTCCTTTTCCTTCTTAACAAAGAGCTATGCATTTTGAAAGATGCTGGGGATGGGGATGGTGGGATTTTTATCTCTTCATCAGAATTTTAAGGAACTTGTGCTGAGAGTTTTTGGACCACTATATTGCCAAAACAGAAATCACTAGGTATTTTCCAAACTTCAGTATTATTTGAAATTTTTCTTTTCTTTCTTTTTAACTATTAACATACTTCTTTTTTTTTTTTTTTTTTTTGGCATTAAAAAACATTGCTCAGTCCATGGCCCAGCCTGGTGTTCGGGGCCACAGGGCCTGCCCAGTGCTGGCTTTTATCAGGGCAGCCTGATGCTGAGGTCCGAGGCAGGCCTGGCACTCACGTTGCAGAGGTCGTCTCCCTCCATGCTGTGCTGCCTGGGGCCGGAGGGGGCTGACTCCGGTGGTGCAAGGCTGTCCTTCCCATCCTCTTGCATGCACCTTTTCTTATGTATGTGCGAGCCCTGGGTGTGGCTGTGGTCTCCTGCCTGGTTTCCTGGGTGTGGCTGTGGTCTCCTGCCTGGTTTCCTGGCTCCTGTGAAGGTGTGTGTGTGGATGGTTGTCAGGTTGTTTCTTCAGGTGGGCAAGTGCCGAAAGGTCCTATTCTGCCATCCTGCTCACATCAAACCTCCCCTAAGAGAATTAATATCAGCCCCAAATCTTCACATTATACATGACACATTTAAGGTGAAGCACATACAGGAAAGAAATACTAGGATAAATCACTTGTCCCCATATATTGTTTGCTTTATAAAAGAATTATTTATTGCAATTAAATTTGTATAAAAAGAAAACATTAAGCCACCAACTAGAATGAAGCCTTGAAGGGACATACAAAATTAAGAAAGCGGGCCAGGCGCATAGTTCACGCCTGTAATCCCAGCACTTTGGGAGGCCGAGGCGGGCAGATCACGAGGTCAGGAGATTGAGACCATCCTGGTTAACACGATGAAACCCCGTCTCTACTAAAAACACAAAAAATTAGCCGGGTGTGGTGGCAGGTGCCTGTAGTCTCAGCTACTCGGGAGGCTGAGGCAGGAGAATAGCGTGAACCCAGGAGGCGGAGCTTGCAGTGAGCCGAGATCGCGCCACTGCACTCCAGCCTGGGCGACAGAGTGAGACTCCGTCTCAAAAAAAAAAAAAAAGAAAAGAAAGGGATGAAGCCAAAAAATGAGAAGACAATCTATAAGCTTAATAAAACCCATATCCTACGGATGAAATTACTGATTCCTAGAACGCCTAATCTAAACATGACCGTAACATAAGATGCCTTTCTTATTAGGAAATGGCCAAGATAAAAAATAATCAATTAAAACAAAAAAAAAAAATTCTAACTTTTGCCTGCCAACTAAATTTGTCTCCTTCCTGGAAAAAAGGAAGATTTGCTGGTTCTTTATTGTAGGTATCTCATGTTCACGGATTGGAAGACAATATTGTTAAGATGGCAAAACACCTCAAATTGATCCACAGACTCAATGCGACCTCTATCAAAATCCCAGCTGGCTTCTTTGGGGAAATTGACAAGCTTATGCCAAAATTCACATAGAAGTACAAGGGACCCAGAATAGCTAGAACAATCTTCAAAAAGAACAAAGTTGGAGGAGACACATTTCCCAACTTCAAAACTTACTACAAAGCTATAATAACCAAGATAGTGTGGTACTGGCATAAGTACCACATAAGATCAATGGAATAGAATTAAGAGTCCGGAAAAAAAAAAAAAATTACAATCAACTAATTTTCCACAAGAGTGCCAATGGGGAAAGAATTGTCTTTACAACAAATATTGCTGGGAAAACTGGATATTCACATACAAATGAATAAAGTTAGCCCAGGAGTGGTGGCTCACGCGTGTAATCCCAGCACTTTGGGAGGCTGGGTGGATGGATTGCCTGAGGTCAGGAGTTCAAGATCAGCCTGGCCAACATGGTGAAACCCCATCTCTACTAAACATAGAAAAAAAGTAGCCAGGCGTGGTGGTGGGCGCCTGTAATCCCAGCTACTCAGGAGGCTGAGGCAGGAGAATCACTTGAACCCGGGAGGCGGGGGCTGCAGTGAGCCAAGATCGCACCATTGCACTCCAGCCTGGGTGACAAAGAGAGACTTCATCTCAAAAAAAAAAAAAAAAAAGAATGAAAAGAATAAAGTTGGACCCTCTAACTCACATGATGAACAAAAATTAACTCAAAATGGGTCACAGACCTAAATGTAAAAACTAACCCCATAAAGTTCCTAAAAGAAAACAATAAATCTTCATTATCTTGGGTTAGCAATTTTTTTAAATATATAACATCAAAAACACATGATGAAAAAATAAATAAATTAGACTTCACCAAAATTAGAAACTTTTGTGCTGGCAAGGACACCATCAAGAAAGTGAAATGGGGCAAGCATGGTAGTTCATGCCTGTAATCCTAGCAATCCGGGAGGCCGAGGCAGGTGGATCGCTTGAGGCCAGGAGTTCAAGACCAGCCTGGCCAACATGATAAAACTCTGTCCTACTAAAAATACAAAAATGAGCCATGTGTGGTGGTGTATGCCTGTAATCCCAGCTACTTGGGAGGCTGAGGCAGGGGAATAGCTTGAACCCGGGAGGTGGAGGTTGCAGTGAGCCGAGATTGTGCCACTGCACTCCAGACTGGGCAACAGAGCAAGACTCTGTCTCAAAAAAAAAAAAAAAAACTTGACAAAGTTTGAATGGATATACATGTGGCCAGTAGGCACATGGGAAAAATGCTCAACAGCATCAGCCATCAGGGAAATGTGAATCAAGACCAAAATGAGACATCACTTCATGCCCACTAGAATGGCTCTCATCAAAAGATGGACAATAGCAAGTGTTGATGAGGATGTGGAGAAACTGGAACCTTCAGACATTGCTGGTAGAAATGTAAAATGGCACAGCTGCTTTGGAAAAGTTTGACAGTTCTTCAAAAAGTTAAACCCAGCAATTTCACTCCCAAGTATATACCCAAGAGAACTGAAAATACGTGTTCCCACAAACACTTGTACATTCCCACAAAAATTTTTTCCCACAAAATACATGAGTGTTCATTGCAGCATTATTCTTAATAGCCAAAGAGTGGAAACAACCTAATGTCCATCAGCCGACGCATGGATAAATAAAACATTTATCTCCATACAGCGGATACTACGTGACCATAGAAGGAATGAAGGACTGATTCGTGCTACAACACGGATGAGCCATGAAATCATGATGCTAAGTGAGTAATCTAGACACAGAAGGACAAACATTGCTCTTGTCGCCCAGGCTGGAGTGCAATGGCACGATCTTGGCTCACTGCAACCTCGCCTCCCAGGTTCAAGCGATTATCCTGCCTCAGCCTCCCAAGTAGCTGGGATTAC
The DNA here is from genome assembly GCF_002776525.5 of Piliocolobus tephrosceles. NCBI lineage: Eukaryota > Metazoa > Chordata > Mammalia > Primates > Cercopithecidae > Piliocolobus > Piliocolobus tephrosceles. Next base: position 143,860,524 of record NC_045440.1, read on the forward strand.
AGGCATGCGCTACCATGCCCGGTTAATTCTGTATTTTTAATAGAGACGGGGTTTCTACATGTTGGTCAGGCTGGTCTCAAACTCCTGACCTCAGGTGATCTGTCCGCCTTGGCCTCCCAAAGTGCTGGTATTACAGGCATGAGCCACCGCAGCCAGCTAACGCTGCCCTTTTAGGTGAAGGGCATGTAAGTGTTCATTGGACTACTCCTGCAGCTTTTCTGAAGGTTTGAAGTCTTTCCAAGTAAAAATAAAATATATTATACATTACAAATATAAAATAATAAAAGCAATCCCTCATGGGGCGGTTTTACGGATTAAATGCAGACACGGGTGTGCACACCCACCAATAGGTCACTGCTGTCACGGCTGCTCAGGCAAGTGGTGCTGACGCTGGCAAGTGCCACAGGATGGAGCATGAGTCATAGCTAACTCCACTTCACGAATCCAACAAACATTAATAAGTGCCTGGTCTATGACAAGTATTTTGCTTTGCACAGTGGCTAAAAAAATTAATAAGATACAGTCCCCACTCTAGAATCTGCATGCATTACCAAACTTTCCTATTAAAAATGTATCACTTTAATATTCAGCTCAGCTCTAAGGTAACCCCTAAGGTAAAGAGCTTAGAATTTCTAAAAGCAGTAAGTGTCTGTAATATGCTCTGTTTATGCATTTATTTACATTCTGCCTCATTCTACAAAAGGATCTAAAATCAATTTTTTAAACACATACAATTTAACAACAATAACCAAAAAAAAAAAAAAGATAAAAATCAGTCTAAAGAGAAAATGAGAATTCTAGTTAAAGGAAACCAGGGGAAGGTTAAATCACAAAAAATGTCTGCCATGAAGTAATTATTAAGGGTAAGCTAGAGACTCAGCGCTAAGGCTCCTAACAGCTAAAGCAAAAAGATAAAGATGAAGGCCGGGCGTGGTGGCTCATGCCTGTAATGTCAGCACTTTGGGAGGCCAAGTCAGGTGAATCATTTGAGGTTAGGGGTTCAAGACCAGCCTTCATCATGGCCAATATGATGAAACCCCATTTGTATTAAAAATACAAAAATTAGCAGGGCAGTAGTGGTGGGTGCCAGTAACCCCAGCTACCTGTGAGGCTGAGGTAGGAGAATCGCTTGAGCCTGGGAGGCAGAGGTTGCGGTGAGAGGAGATCCGGCCACTGCACTCCAGTCTGGGGAAGAAAGTGAGACCCTGTCTCTAAACAAATAAATAAAAAGAGATAAATATCAACGCCCATGAAATAAGGATTTGCACCAACTGCAGGCATGTCCCCATGTGGGAAGCTGTGAAGCACCATTCTCATCCTGGAGCACCATTCTCAATGCCTCCCTGGGTTAAACAGAACAACACACAGCACAGATATGGGACTCAGTCTCCAGGCTCTGGCTTTTCCTTTATTTCAGTCCTCTCCCTCTTTCACCATTTTTGGGCTTCGAATGGAGATCTGAAACTCCAGCCTAAGGACTGGGTCAAAGATTCCCACCGCTTTGCAGGCTGCTGCCATCCACAGCCCAGCAGGGCATCAGAGGCCCACCTGGCTTGCTCCTATCTCTGCAGCTTTGACTGCTCACTCAAGACAGATTTCCCTATATGCCTCTTTCTCTCTTCTAAAGACAAGGTGCTATATACCAGACTCTTGTTCATTCAGAAATGTCTCAGTTCCCTCTCTCTCCTTTTCCATCTCTAATAAGGAACTTGACTTTCCTCCTTCCCCATCCAACAGCTTCTTTGTGAGAACTATGAATTCCTCACAAACCATCTCTGAAAGCCACGCCCCCTGCTGGCTAGACTGAACAGCTTCAGCCATAGCTAAGCTGCATTCCTACTACTTTCCCCCTTTCTAGCTTAAAAAGCCTTTCCTAAATCTCCCCATGCCTCTGCTTTTCAGCTTAAATTGACATAAAGTTCTGAGGGTGCAATTATTATGTGCATATCTAGCAGGCTTTTCCTGGGTTTCCTTAGCAACAGCTTCATTAAGGAACTGCATCAAAAATTGTAAAGAGGCTATTCTTACATCTGAACAGAGTAGCCTGCATAAAATTTGAATGACTTTGAAGAGAAAATTAACCAGGAACAAAGAGGTGGCAGGTCTTAGTCAGCAGTATCATAAGCCAAAATGTTTTCAAATGGCTCAAAATCATTCCTGAATATTTGGTTTGTGGGAGGCAAAGGGTGTTAGATTCAATGTGCATTAATCCTAGAGTATGTTCTCTAATCTGGTAAAGTCAGATTATTTTCTAGTTTTTCAAACAATTCCTTACTACCACTTTCTCTTACCGTCACTTGCCATTTTTGACTAATTAAGAATTAAGAAAGTGACCCAGGCATGGTGGCTAACGCCTGTAATCCCAGCACTTTGGGAGGCCGAGGCAGGTGGATCACCTAAGGTTGGGAGTTCAAGACCTGCCTGACCAACATGGAGAAACCCCGTCTCTACTAAAAAAACAAAATTAGCCAGGTGTGGTGGTACATGCCTGTAATCCCAGCTACTCGGGAGGCTGAGGCAGGCGAATCACTTGAACCCAGGAGGTGGAGGTTGCGGTGAGCCGAGGTCATACCACTGCACTCCAGTCTGGGCTAAAAGAGCGAAACTCTGTCTTAAAAAAGAAAAGAATTAAGAATTAAGAAAGTGAATTTCAACCATTTGGGTAGTTTGGGGGAAACTACCTGATGTGGTACATAGAGCTTGGATTTTAGAACCCAAATGGTTTAAATGCCAATGGTGGTATCTACAAGACAATCCCGGATACATGGCAAACTCCTCTTCTCAATTTCTCAACCTTAAAATGGAGCGTAATAAACTACTTTGCAAAGTTGTTGTGATGATTATGGCCAATATCTGAAAAGCATCCAGCTAAACACATGCAACAAGCTGGCTGCTTCATCACTCGTATTATCAATGAGTTTCAGCTTATCCAATAATGAAGAGGCTCTGCTTTTTCATCCTTTTTGTGTGCCAACAGAGCTTATTTTACGGGATTAATACTGCAAGAGCAGGCCTGACTAGAAAATTCCCCAGGTCTACAAGGCAGAGCATGTTCTTTTCCTTGGATCAAATTTACAATTATCTGTGTTTATGTTTATCTGCTCAGTACCCATTTCCCCCTCTAGACCTGAAGTTCAGTCAGTGTGAGACCATGTCTGTTTCGCAGCCCACTCAACACTCAAGGCTAGCAGATGACTGACATAGCGCCGAGTGCCTGGCCTTTGGTGTGGAACATGTGAGTGAGGGCAGGAAAGAGAGAACCAGCACACCTCCCAGAGGCCCTTCCCCTCTGAAATTATGGGCTAGCTTTGGACAAGTTGTACAACCTTTCCTTAGCCTGAGGTTTCTCCTCTACAAACAAGAATAACTGTACTGGAAACACAGAATTATAAGGATTAAAGAAAACACCCAAATTCACAAGCCTGTAAACTGTCTGTTAACAGGTCCTCAACAAACAGGAGCTGCCTGCATCCCTTTGATACAACCAGTGAGGCGTGAGGCAGACATGTTTGCTGAATGCTTTCTAAAAGCCAAGCACAGTGCTTCGCACTTTATATGCATTATTCTATCATTTACAACTTACATCAACTCTAGAAAGAAGGCAATATCACCATTCCTATTTTATTTTATTTTATTTTATTTTATTTTATTTTATTTTATTTTATTTTATTTT
>NC_045440.1:143864206-143882090 GCF_002776525.5 Piliocolobus tephrosceles
TTATTTTATTTTATTTTATTTTATTTTATTTTATTTTATTTTATTTTTTAGATGTAGTTTTGCTCTTGTCACTCAGGCTGGAGTGCAGTGGTACCATCTCAGCTCACTGCAACCTCCACCTCCTGGGTTTAAGCAATTCTCCTGCCTCAGCCTCCCGAGTAGCTGGGATTGTAGGTGCCCACCACCATACCCAGCTATCATTCCCATTTTATAGACTTGGAAACAGGCTAGTGAGGTTACATAACTATTCCAGGCTGCACAGTGAGGAAATGGCAACTTCAACCTAAATCTGGGGGGCCAAAGTCCATGCTTCTTCCACCTCACCTCTACCTCACTATTTGCCTGTAAAATCCACATGTCCAACCCATAAATGTACAGGTAGACAGTTATTAAATGAGGTGTTTGCTGCCATTTGTGAATTATCTTAGATAGATAATTATCATAAGCCACTCACCTAAACAACTAAAGAAAAGACAGGTCAATCCATATCCCTGCACACAAAGAGAAGGAACTCAGCAGTGAATTCCGTAAAATGAAAAAAATCCTTTCCAATGCCACTAAATCCACATGTATTATTTATCAGTTTTTATATTTGTACAGGGATTCTTAAGAATGCAGAAGGAACCTGAAATAATTATATCTCAGTTCCTTTCAAAATTTCCATATTAGCCAAAGTCATTTCCAGGAATAGATACAACTCATCAATTCTACAATGGAATATACTTGATCAAGAACCAAAAGCTTGTTCTATTTCAGAAAAACTACAGACCCTTCTTCTTTATTGTTCTTATAAAATCCCACCAGAACTCATTATCTTGCCGCCTGCTCATCTGGCAAACAAACATGGAGATGAGTCAACTCAAGCCAAGCCTCGTGCTGGGGAAAACTCACAGGGCCACGGAACCACATCTGCACTGTCCCCGCCCGCCTAGCACTGGAGAGCGCCGTTCCCCTTCCCGCGTGTCTTTGCTGACCTCTAGTGGTCCACAAGAAGAAAGAGCAAACAGCAAAAGGACAGGCTGCTCCAAAGAACAAAATGTCCTCACATTTTAAGTGAAAACATTTTATTTTATGAAATGTGTGTTTCTATACCCACCAGTGAAAACAGATTCCCAGCAAGCCGAATTTAGCAGCATTAACTCGCAAAGGCAACTCCAGTTGTTAAGGGCAAGTCAGTCTCAAAGCCCTGCCCCCGGCTCCCAACCAAATTGTCTGCCATTCCACTGCTTCAGGCCTTCGGAGGGTCCATTTAAAAGCATGGTCCACCCTCCACTGTCACAAATACATGTCTCTTTACACCCTCCAATCTGATCATAACACTTGCCCATCACAGAGTCACTTTATGGGGCAGGCACCAAGACAGTACTGGGCAGGAGGTGTCAAAGCCAGTCCTTCCAGTGACCACATGAGCTTGTTAACCTGTCATGTTACAGACCATAACGTTAAGAGGCAGAGACACCAAGTGACTGTGCTCAAGGTTACACAGCTAACAGGTGGCAACGCAAGGGTGTGAACCTGAGCCCATCTGACAGCTCGACTCCACTGCAACTCCCAGCTTGGATTCCTCCAGGGATTCTCTCTTGCCCACCTGATAACTTTTATGCAACACCTACAACAGGAACTGACCGCAGCCCGCGTCGGGGCCTCTCTTCCCCACATTGTCCCTCACAAACAAAACTGCTCTGACCCCCAAGTGACTTCTGTGCTCAGAGCTCACACCCAGCCACATGTTTACACCCAGTCTCTCTGCTCAGACGCTCCTCAGCCCCACTCTGCCGGGTACTTTTCAGTCTCCTTGGAGAGCACCTCCTCCAGGAAGCCCTCCACCCTCAGCACTTAGAACATCAAGCTCTGGAGCAGGGACCACATCCTCATCGGCCCTGCAAATCTGTGGCCCGGCACAGTGCTGAACCCCTCCGAGGTCCCCTGAAAAGTGTGTCAAATGAGAGGTACGATCCAGATGCTGGCTCATTTGCCCGGAATCACCGGGGAGAATACCTCCCCTTGGGCACCCAGGTAACTGAAGCTTCCACTTTGAAATGTCAGGTTCCCGCTTCTGCCCGTCTTTACCAGAAACTTCAATATGAACTGAGAGATATGGACCTCCTCCTAATGCTCTTCTGATGGCACGCTGCACCAATGCTGGTGCTGTTTCCCTTACACTATGTGGCCTACAGCTTTGAGGGACTGTGTTGTTGTTTGGTTTTTACTTGGTTTACGGGCTTTACTCTGTTCTGGTCTCTCCCTTTGGTGTGATGCTGACACTTGCCATTTTGGCTTATCGGTCTCCCTGCCAATGTCTAATCTGGGAAATTAGCCAAGATGAGGGGTCCGAGGGGCAGTAAGTACACTTTACAGAAGAGGGAACTGAGGCACACAGAGGTTAAACATCTTGCCAAGGCAAGTGAAGCTGGAATGCCGACCCCAGCAGTCTGTACCCAGTCTGTGTGCTCAACTCTCATGCTAAAACGCCTCTCTTTCTATAGACTATGGCTATAAACATTATAAAGTACCAAAATATGGACCAACTCTGAGATGCTGGTGAACTGTTATTTTGTTTCTACTTAGGTTATTCGCTTTTGATTGAAAAAAATTAAGAATCTCTGTAGTCAATATGGCAACATTTCAATATGTTAAATCTGGATGATAGAGGCATGAGTGTCTTATTATTAGTCACACATTTTGTGTGTTCAAAAGAGAAACTGATTTGAAAGTCTCTCTCCTCTCTCCACCCCCTGCCCTCTCGCCTGAGCCCCCAGACTCACACCTCTCTCGTTATGTGCAAAGCTGAACCTGTCTTCTTTCCCTCCACCACTGCCTTGCAGCTTGCCTTCCTCGGAGCGCAGACTGACCATCAGGTACCTAATGGAGGGATACTCCATTCCACCCGACCCACAGCCGGCCACTGACCCTTTCCACGTAGACCCCCAAGCATGTTTCCAGTGGGCTGGCCTTCCCGTCAACAGCCCCAATCCTTTGGGGAAGCTGTCAGCACTGCTCACCTGGGCTCCCCAAGGGCCTCTGCAATGGGCCCCCTCCCTCTGTCTCTCTCCACTCCATACAAATCTGGTTGCATCAGTCCCTGATGTTAAGATCTTGCTTTTTTTTTTTTTTTTTTTGGACAGAGTCTTGCTCTGTTGCCCAGGCTGGAGTGCAGTGGTGTGATCTCGGCTCACTGCAAGCTCCACCTCCTGGGTTCACACCATCCTTCTGCCTCAGCCTCCCAAGTAGCTGGGACTCCAGGCGCCCACCACCACGCCTGGCTAATCTGTTGTCTTTTCAGTAGAAACAGGGCTTCACCGTGTTATCCAGGATGGTCTCGATCTCCTGACCTCCTGATCCATCCACCTCCGCCTCCCCAAGTGCTGGGATTACAGGCGTGAGCCGCCACGCCCGGTCAAGACCTTGCTTTTGAAACCCGCCACTCTTAGAAGCAGCCCCAAATGCTTCACCTGGCCAAGAAAGCCCTCCCGCTCGGACTCTGGACTCTGTCCTCCCTATCCCTCTCTCTTCCTCTCCCTCCCTCTCTATCTCCCCCTCTTTCCACCCCCACCGCCATCTCTGACTTTATTTGGTCTCTTCCAGTGATGTGTTCTGTTTCAGGGCATCACTCATGCTGAGCCATTTTCTTCCTGAATGACCTTCTCCCATCCCCTCTTTACTTGGCTATCTCCTATTCATCCTTCAAGGCCCAGTTCCAGTCTCACTGACTTAGAGACAGTCCCTGGCCCCCACACCCTCCACCTCCATTAAACTAAGTTAAATTCTTTTGCCACTTGCTCCCTTGGCACCTGTACCTCCAATTTTTTTCCACTTACCCACTGCTCAATGTCTGCCCTTCCCACAAAACTGTCAGATGGATGAGGACAGGACCCGCCTGCCTCACCTCTTTCCCCCACCCTTAGCACAACACCCTCTTCACTAAGTATCTGCTGAATTACAGTGACCTATGTTCTCATACTCGTCTTATATCCTTAAGCAAATTATTTAACTTGGTCTCAGTTTCCCTATCTATAAAGATCCAAGTTCAACTAACTAAATATCTAAAATCCTTCTAAGACTATCAATTTTAGGATTTAGCATCATCAATCCATATGGAAAGGTTTTGATGATTGTTTTATTAAAAATCCATTCAGATTCAGATTTAAGTATTATTTGCTAGGTTACCACTGTGTCAAAGGAGCTATATAAATGCTTTCACAAACTGCCTGTTGTATAAACCTAACACCCCAAACAGGGTTACAAATGGCAAGTACTTCATGAGTGACAATATCAAGACAAGAGGCGTGAAGTTTGTTGAAGGTTGCCAAGCTGGTAAAACACACTTATTTCTCCAAACAAACAAAAAAATGCAAACAACAGCAAGTTCTGAATTTTGAAAGTTAAATACCACAATGAAAGAAGTACAATATACAAATAGCCACGTTAATTAGAAATCAAGTTAAGATTCAACATTTTTTATCATGGCATGCTGAACCTCAGCAAAACAAAAGAAGCTGAATTCATAGTTAATTCCACAAGAACTAGATTAACTCTTCCACTTATAGGTAGACGTACACTCACCTGTCGAAGGTTAATGTAAACTGCATTCTGAAGAAATTCTGACGCTTCCATGCTCCGTTTCTGAATTGCAAGGACACGTACGGCCTTGATGCATGCTTCCAACTCAATCACTCCTGCATTCTTATACTGCAGAGTGTAAAGAAAGTGCCTCAGTCAAAAAAGAGTTCAGATGTTTCTGTCACATTCTAAAGGGTGTGCTACTGGGACTCAATAACTACAACAGCACTTCCCCCAGCAGAGGGCTCCAGACACCCCTCCTGATATGGAGCGGCATCTCATCTTGAATTATACTCCCATAATTCCCACATGTTGTAGGAGGGAGCTGCTGGGAGATCATTGAATCATGGGGGCGATTTCCCCCATACTGTTCTTGTGGTAGTGAATAAGTCTCATGAGATCTGATGGTTTTATCAGGGGGTTCTGCTTTTGCATCTTCCTCATTCTCTCTTTGCCTGCCGTCATCCATGTAAGACCTGACTTGCTCCTCCTTGCCTTCTGCCACGATTTTGAGGCTTCCCCAGCCACACAGAACTGTAAGTCCAATTAAACCTCTTTCTTTTGTAAATTGCCCAGTCTCAGGTATGTCTTTATCAGCAGCGTGAAAACAGACTAATAGAGTAAACTGGTACCAAGAGTGGAGTATTGCTGAAAAAATACCTGAAAATGTGGAAGCGACTTTGGAACTGGGTAACAGACAGAAGTTGGAACAGTTTGGAGGGCTCAGAGACAGGAAGATGTGGGAAAGTTTGGATCTTCCTAGAGACTTGTTGAATGGCTTTGACCAAAATGCTGATGATGATATGGACAATGAAATGAACAAGGACATGGACAACGAAAGAGGACTGAGGTGGTCTCAGATAGAGATGAGGAACTTGTTGGGAACTGGAGCAAAGGTGACTCTTGTTACGTTTTAGCAAAGAAACTGGTGGCATTTTGCCCCTGCCCTGGAGATTTGTGGAATTTTGAACTTGAAAGAGATGATTTGGGTATCTGGCGGAAGAAATTTCTAAGCAGCAAAGCATTCAAGAGCTACCTTGGGTGCTGTTAAAAGCATTCAAGTTTTTTTTTTGTTTTTGTTTTGTTTTGTTTTTTGAGACAGAGTCTCGCTCTGTCGCCCAGGCTGGAGTGCAGTGGCATGATCTCGGTTCACTGCAAGCTCCACCTCCCAAGTTCATGCCAGTCTCCTGTCTCAGCCTCCGCAGTAGCTGGGACTACAGGCACCCACTACCACACCTGGCGTGAAAAATACAAATTTTTGTATTTTTGGTAGAGACGGGGTTTCACTGTGTTAGCCAGGATGATCTTGATCTCCTGACCACATGATCTGCCTGCCTTGGGCTCCCAATGTGCTGGGATTACAGGCATGAGCCACCACGACCAGCCAAAAGCATTCAGTTTTAAAAGGGAAACAGAGCATAAAAGTTTAAAAATTTTGCAGCCTGGCAATGCAATAGAAAAGAAAATCCCATTTTTTCAGGAGAAATTCAAGCCAGCTGCAGTAATTTGCATAAGTAACAAGCAGCCAAATGTTAATCCCCAAGACAATGGGGAAAATGTCAGAGGTCTTCACAGCAGTCCCTTCCATCACAGGCCTGGAGGTCTAGGAGGAAAAAGTGGTTTCATGGGCCGGGCCCAGGATCACCATGCTGTGAGCTCCTAGGGACTTGGTGCCTATGTCCCAGCCACTCCAGCCAAGGCTGAAAGGAGCCAACATACAGCTTGGGCCATGGCTTCAGAGGGTGCAAGCCCCAAGCCTTGGCAGCTTTCATGTGGTGCTGAGCCTATGGGTGCACAGAAGTCAATAACTGAGGTTTGCGAAGTTTCCGCCTAGATTTCAGGAGATGTATGGAAACACCTGGATGCCCAGGCAGAAGTTTGCGTCAGGGGTGGGGCTCTCACAGAGAACCTCTGCTAGGGCAGTGCAAAAGGGAAATATGAGGTCAGAGCCCCGCACAGAGTCCCTACTGGGGCACTGCCTAGTGGAGCTGTGAGAAGAGGGTCACTGTCCTGTAGACCCCAGAAAGGCAGATCCACTGACAGCTTGCACCGTGCGCTTGGAACAGCCACAGACACTCAATGCCAGCCCATGAAAACAGCCAGGACAGAGGCTGTACCCTGCAAAGCCACAGGGGCAGGGTTGCCCAAGACTATGGAAACCCACCTCTTGGCATCAGGATGACCTGGATGCAAGACATGGAATCAAAGGAGATCATTTTCGAGTTTTAAGATTTGACTGCCCCCCCCCAGGTTTCAGACTTGCATGGGCCCTGTAACCCCTTTGTTTTGCCAATTTCTCCCATTTGGAATGGTTGTATTTACCCAGTGTGTGTGCCCCCATTGTATCTAGGAAATAAGCAGCCTGCTTTTGATTTTATAGGCTCATAGGCAGAAGGGACTTGCCTTGTCTCAGATGAGACTTTGAAGTGTGGACTTCTGAGTCACTGCTGAAATGAGTCAAAACTTTGCGGAACTGCCTGGAAGGCATGATTGGTTTTGAAATGTGAGGACATGAGATTTGGAGGGGCCAGGGGTGGAATGATACGGTCTGACTCTGTGTCCCCACCCAAATCTCATCTTAAATTGTACTCCCCCAATTCCCACATGTTGTGGGAGGGACCCAGTGGGAGATAACTGAATCATGGAGGTGATTTCCCCCATACTGTTCTTGTGGTACCAGATAAGCCTCATAAGATCTGTGTTTTTATCAGGAGTTTCTGCTTTGGAGTCCTCTCCTCATTTTCTCTTTGCCTGCTGCCATCCAAGACAGGACTTACTCCTCCTTGCCTTCCACCATGATTGTGAGGCCTGCCCAGACACAGGGAACTGTGAGTCCAATGAAACCTCTTTCTTTTGTAAATTGCCAGTCTCCAGTATGTCTTAATCAGCAGCATGAAAATGGACTAATACACCTCCCCACTAAGGCCAGAGAATTTGTTTGTGAGAAAATCTATCCTTTACGGAAGCAAAAGCGATTGGTGGGGCTGAGTGAGTCTATGAATGCCACATAAATGTGTATGCATTCATTAAAATAATATGACCACAGTAGCTTGCTATTTTGCAAAATTTCAAAATATTATCAATGGATACTTTGCTATTCATTTCTACTTATCATCCCTTGTAGTACTCTAAAACATTTTTAGAAACTCTCACACCTGCAGCTTTAATGCAGTTGTTGTAAATTCATTTTACTTAGTTGCAAAAAATCTGGCTCCCTGTGTGTTCAATGCTTTCTGATTTTGTCTCAGAGTTGCTTGTTCCTACTTCTCAGTTCCTATTATGGTTCCTGAGATGAAGAACAAATGAGGGCGTTTGGAACAGAAAAGGCTTTGTGGAATTTCATTCAACTACGCAATAAACTGGGGAGTATCTCTTAAGCTTCATCCCCAATTCTCCTAGCTTCAAGCCAGGAGAGCCACCCCCAGCCCCTCTTACACACCATATGGCTCCAGACCCAGGAGCAGGGAAAGGAGGAAGGATTCAGGTTCCAGAACTCTTCCAAAAAAGAAGAGTTCAGATGGATGGATCTGCTTCCTTCCCTCCGACGCCCTTCCCCTCCCAAGCCTCCACCGCAAAATCCTCCATGCTAGCTGCTCTGCTTTTTCTTTTCTACTCCAAACCTTCTTTATTTTTTTTTTTTTTCCCTAGTTATCCCAGCTGGAGTGATTTTCAACTAATGTTGCATAATTTAATTTAACATTAAAGAAAGGGTTTATAGAGCTTGTCCGTGTATACTAGTACCTGAAGACAGACAGAGGTTGGGAGGAATAACACACTAATATTCTTTCACTGAGGCATTAGGACACGGGAAAACCAATGCATGTCATCGACAAGCCTTTGCTGAGACCCACTAGAGGCCTGGTGTGGCATCACTGCTCATAAACATGCAGTCTATTTACCAACCATGGAGAAGCAAAGGCACAACTGGTTATCTTTCTCACTAAAATCACGTATAAGGTGGGACAAGCGGTTTTATAATTAGTATGCCAGAAAGGGTAGGCTTCGTTCCTCCCCTTTTCCACACACATAACATACATGGAGTCTGTGTTATATTAAATGTAAGTTATCACAGACGATCAGAAAAAGAAGCTATTTATACTTACTTAAATACCAACACTGAAGTCAGAAATCTATCAGTTGTATATACTGTTTCATGACACAAGAAAAAACTAACATAGGGACTTGATTCTAGGGAAATGCCATTTTTCCTTCAAAACTCTTAAAACATTTTATATTGATGTGAGAACAAAAGTCATCACAAATTTTTGGTTAAATTTACTTTTTTTTTTTTTTTGAGATGGAGTCTTGCTCTGTCGCCCAGGCTGGAGTGCAGTGGCCGGATCTCAGCTCACTGCAAGCTCTGCCTCCCGGGTTTACGCCATTCTCCTGCCTCAGCCTCCCGAGTAGCTGGGACTACAGGTGCCCACCACCTCGCCCGGCTAGTTTTTTGTATTTTTTAGCAGAGACGGGGTTTCACCGTGTTAGCCAGGATGGTCTCGATCTCCTGACCTCGTGATCCACCCGTCTCAGCCTTCCAAAGTGCTGGGATTACAGGCTTGAGCCACCACACCCAGCCAAATTTACATATTTTAATGTATATTACAAAGAGATTTAAAATGAAATCATGAAAAAAAAATTTTTTTGAGACAGGGTCTTGCTCTGTTGCCCAGGCTGGAATGAGTGGCATGGTCACGGCTCACTGTAGCCTCAATCTCCCAGGCTCAGGTGATCCTCCCACCTCAGCCTTACTGGTAGCTAAGACAACAGGTGTGTACCACCACACCCAGCTAATTTTTTTGTGTATTTTGTGAAGAAGGGGTTTTACCACGTTGCCTAGGCTGGTCTGGAACTCCTGAGCTCAAGTGATCCTCCTACCTCAGCCTCCCAAAGTGCTGGAATTCCAGGCGTGAGCCACTGCACTCAACCCCCTTTTTTTTTTAATTATTTCCTCCCATCCAAATTTTCATGGCCAGTATGATTATTATTCCTCAAAAATTCTAAAATAATTTGTTCAAGTTAAAAAAAGACAAATTAGAGTTTGGATGGGGCTTTCGATATGTGTTATTCTGGGAGGTTATGTGTAGTGGCTTAGGCCTGCAATCCCCATGTCTCAGGAGGCCATGGTGGGAAGACTGCTTGAGGCCAGGAGTTCCAGACCAGCCTGCGCAACACAGAGAGACCTTATCATTACAAATAAAAAATAAAAAACTAGCCAGGCACGGGGGCATGCACCTGTAGTTACAGGTACTTGGTCATTTGAGTGAGGCTGAGTGAGGTAGGAGGATGAGGATGGGAAGATTGGTTGACTGAAGGAGTTTGAGGTTACAGTGAGCTATGATCATACTACTACACTCCAGACTGGGCAACAGAGCAAGACCCTGTCTCAAAAATAAAAAAAAAAAAAAAATGGTGGGCACAGTGGCTCATGCCTGTAACCCCAGCACTTTGGGAGACCTGAAGCAGGCAGACTGCTTGAGCCAGAAGTTCAAGACAAGCCCAGGCAACATGGTGAAACGCCATCTCTACAAAAAATACAAAATAAAATAGCTGGGCGTGGTGTTGCACACCTGTAGTCCCAGCACAGAGGGAGGCAGAGGTGGGAGGATCACCTGAACCTGGGAGATCAAGGCTGCAATGAACCGTGATCATGCCACTGCACTCCAGCCTGGGCAACAGAGCAAAACCTGGTCTCAAAAAAAACAAAAAAAAAAAAAAACAAAGAAAGAAAGAAAACACTCTTAGATATCAAGTAAACCACTAAAATTAAGATAAAACATGGTGCTGAAGTAAGAAAAGAAAGATTTATAGAAAGGAATGAAAAGTTAATAAACAGACACAAGTATGTGAAAGTATTTAGTACAGGTGAGAATTCAAATCAAAAAGAAACAAATATGAATTCAATACATCATGGTGCAAGAATGAGGTAATGACCTGGAAAAAATAAATTGTATTCTTATGTCATAATACACACAAAATAAATTACAGATAATCAGATAATTATAGAAATATTTTAAATGCTAATAACAGTGAATACAAATACACGTTTGCATATATTATCTCAGCTTATCTGAACCACAGCTCTATGAGATGACGGGTACTGTTATCATCCTCATTTCAGAGATTAAGAAACCAAGGAAAAGAGTTTTAATCTATCCTTAAGAAAGTATTTCTAAGCAAGCCAGGTGCAGTGGCCAATGCCTATAATCCCAGAACTTTGGGAGGCCAAGACGAGCAGATCATTTGAGGTCAGGAGTTCAAGACCAGCCTGGCCCACATGGTGAAACTCCATGTCTACTAAATATATAAAAAATTAGCCAGGCGTGGTGGCTCGCACCTGTAGTCCCAGATACTCAGGAGGTTGAGGCAGGAGAAATCACTTGAATCCAGGAGGTGGAGGCTGCAGTGAGCCCAGATCATGCTACTACACTCCAGCCTGGGCAACAGAGCGAGACACCGTCTCAAAAAAAAAAAAAAGGTATTTCTAAGCATAATACCAAACTCCTGGCCTCAAGGCCGCCTGCCTCGGCCTCCCGAAGTGCTGGAATTAACGGCATGAGCCACTGCACTCAGCTGTATTGGCAAATATTTATTAAAAATAATAGCTGGTATTTGTTTATGGAGGAGTAAATTGTTAATAACCTTTTTGTAGGACAATACAGGAATATATAACTCTTTAAGAAAAGTATACTTTTTTTTTTTTGAGACAGAATCTCACTCTGTAGCCTAAGCTGGAGTACAGTGGCACAACCTCAGTTCACTGCAACTTCTGCCTCCAGGGCTCAAGTGATTCTTGAGCCTCAGCCTCCCAAGTAGCTGGGACTACAGGTACACACCACGACATCTGGCTAATTTTTTGTATTTTAGTAGAGACAGGGTTTCACCATGTTGCCCAGGGTGGTCTCGAACTCCTGAGCTCAGGCAATCTGCCTACATCAGCCTCCCAAAGTGCTGCAATTACTGGTGGGCGTGAGTCACTGTGCCAGGCCAAAAAAACATATATTCTTTAACTCAAGTCAACTTCTAGGACTTGTTCCCTTAAAAAAAAGGCAGTCCAAAAAGATGTATGTATAGAGGCATTTGTCAGAGAACTGTTTACAGTAGGGGGAAGAAAAAACAGAAATAAATAACAATCAGTAACAGGACTGGTAAAATAAATAATTCTACATCTTTTCACTCTCTATTAGAAAAGGAATTTGGAGAGTAACCTGAACATAACCTATGATAAATGTAAATATTATATCCAGGATAGATTTCTATAAAAATTGAACCTAAAGGAATACTGATACAAGAACACAAGAATATAGGGGCAAAAATGTTTGGTAAAGCATTTTTTCTAATTCACAGTGAAAAAGTGAGAAACCCTAAGTATCCACCCACAAGAGAATAATTAAGCAAATTAAGGCAAGCTGTGAAATCTGTAAGAGCAGGCATTTCATCTCTTTGTAGGTGCTGTTTATGAGCATGTCTCACAAAAATGTCTTGATGAATACATGACTACATCCACATTTTGGAAAACCTTTCCACACTCTCTGAAAGAAGGAAGCAGGATTTTAGAAAACTTTTCCACACGCTCTGAAAGAAGCAAGCAGGTCTGGAGGCGAGAGCACACCTATGGTCTATGATATACTGTTGAGTGGGTAAAGCAAGCTGCAGGATAACATAGTATGATCCCATTTTTGTAAATAGATATGTGTGTGTGTGTGAGCATGTGTGTATACATGCACGTGTGTGCGTGTGTGAGCATGTGTGTACATATATGTGTGTGCGTGTGTCTGAGCATGCATGAGTACATGCATGTGTGTATGCATGTGTGTGTGTGTGTGTGTGTGTGTGTCTCACAGGCATAAAGGTAAGGGGGCTATGGACCAAGTTGTTGATAACCAATAAACCAAGTTGTTAGTAAGAGTAGAGAAGGTAGAGGACTTTCATTTTTTACTTGATGCCACTCTTCAGCACAACTTTTCTTTTTCAGTATTTTGGTAAGTACATTTGGAATGCGAAATTTTTTCAATCCAAACTAAAAAGAAGGTTGCCTCCATAAGATAGAATGCTCTACAGGTCACTGAAAATTATGCCATGGAAGATTTCAATAGCATAGAAAACAGACTATGCCAAATGAAAAAAAATGAGTCACCGCACAGTATATAAGTAAAGTATGCTCCATTTCTTATAATATAAATAATATACATTGATAAAAGAACCAGAAAATAGATACAATTTTTTTTTTTTTTTTTTTTTTTGAGACGGAGTCTGGCTCTGTCACCCAGGCTGGAGTGCAGTGGCGCGATCTCAGCTCACTGCAAGCTCCGCCTCCCGGGTTCAAGCCGTTCTCCTGCCTCAGCCTCCCGAGTAGCTGGTACTACAGGCGCCCGCCACCACGCATGGCTAATTTTTCATATTTTTAGTAGAGACAAGGTTTCATCATGTTAACCAGGATAGTCTCGATCTCCTGACCTCGTGATCCGCCCACCTCGGCCTCCCAAAGTGCTGGGATTACAGGCGTGAGCCACTGCACCCAGTCGAAAATAGGTATAAAATAATAACAATCATTATCTGTGAGTACGGGGGCCATGGTAGCCCTTTTTCTCCCTTTTCCAAATTTATTATACTAAACCTACACTGTTCTGAATCAGAAAAAGAAAACATTTTAGGCATATAGTACTATGCATTAGAGAGCAAGACATGAATACTTACAGAAATAAATAATTAAGAGACACTGCAGCATTACACAATGTAAAATGGGAACTTCTGACTAAAACAACACAACTGTGTAAAAAATTCACAAAGCCATAAAATCACCTTGCTGTAATAGGAAATTGCCTCTTTATACTTGTCAATTATGTCTTCAGGGCTAAGGCAGTTCTTAGCACGTCCAATCTCAGTACTGGTGTCAGGATTGATGCCATTGGTGGTGAGGGCACCTGCAAACCAAGAGGAAGAAAAGAAATAATCTTTTGCTTTTTCAGTATTATTTCTTTGTTAAAGAGGAGCGTGAATAAGATAAAACTTAAATATGCCCTACTGAAATTTAAATAATGTGTTTAGTCTTCACAGCTTATATGCTTCCTATAATGGCCTTGCTATCAAAGTATTCTACTAAATGTTAGTTAACTCAAAATAAGTTTTCCTCCCTTTTGAAATTTTTTATTGAAGAACATGAAATGCATTACATAAAAGTAACATATTTACAGTAACCAGCTCAATTGTCTTGAAGGCAACGATGAAGTCAGCATGCATTCTCTCACAGCTTGAAGCTCTTCATGTTAGAAAGGCACCACCCCACATCCTCAAAGGAGATCAAGTACGCAAAAGCATTTTCTGAACCATACAGCATATTAAAAAAAAGAAAATTATAAATGATAGTATGCTTTCTATTTCTGTCATTTTCTATTTCTGACCAACTCCTATCAATAAGCAGAGCATCTGATTCCCTAGCCACCAAACCCACATGGGCAAGCATTTTGGAGAAACTTCCATTTAAAGAATATAACCAACTACACAGAGAACTCTGGCAGAAAAAAAAATACAGAAAAAATATTCATTGACTTAACAGAACACTCAAAAAATATTCTCCTAAATCTCAATAGCAGGAAAAGCTGGGCTTCTATGAAACCACTTGTTTAGCTTACAGAGAGTGAGCATCTCCCACAAATCCTGTTTCCCTTGCGCCGCTGGGAGGCTCAGGGATGAGCTTGCCACCCATCTGTATAACCTCATAAAGCCAAAGACGTGCATCTCACACTGGCCTCGTCGCCCATGCAGCTCACTTCTTACCCTTGTTTTCTAATCTTGGTACAGTTTTTTCATCTGCTTATTGTTTGTTCTCTAATTCTGTAAGCTGCCTCAAAAGTATTTTTGGAACAAGACAGAAGAATAAACAGATAAGTGGAGAGATGGATGGACAAATGGACCGAGAACTCTAAGAAAAGGGGAACAAAACATTTCATATGCAAAATCCTCTTCTGGTAAGGAAAGAAAGAACTGTAACAGAACTGTGACGAGGCAGGTGGTTTAGGACTTTGTTTCCTGCTGACTTTGTGAAAATCACAGCAAGAGACAACAGGGAAGAACTATAAATAATAATAGAAAAGGGCATGCTTGGAAAAATATATCTCATATATGCACTTTTTAAAGAATAGATCCGGCCGGGCGCGGTGGCTCAAGCCTGTAATCCCAGCACTTTGGGAGGCCGAGACGGGCGGATCACGAGGTCAGGAGATCGAGACCATCCTGGTGAACACGGTGAAACTCCGTCTCTACTAAAAAATACAAAAAAAAAAAAAAAAAAAAAAAAACTAGCCGGGCGAGGTGGCGGCGCCTGTGGTCCCAGCTACTCGGGAGGCTGAGGCGGGAGAATGGCGTAAACCTGGGAGGTGGAGCTTGCAGTGAGCTGAGATCCGGCCACTGCACTCCAGCCCAGGACACAGAACGAGACTCCGTCTCAAAAAAAAAAAAAGAATAGATCCAAATCAGCAAGACCGAGGGACATCAACTGTGGGTAGAGAATTGAGAACTCCATCCTCCAGGCACCAGGCATCCCTTCGAGCAGAGTGCATTCACATAGGTTGTTATAATGCCATCCGGGCAAAAGCAATATTTTTTCACACTCAGGGGAAGCAGGACCTACGTAAGGAACATCCACACGTGCCATCACCTACAGCAACTCTATGAGAGTATTCTTAGTGTACCCCACCTCTGCAGGTGAGGAGACAAGATCCTAGAAAGGTTAAATCTCCTTACTAGTTCTCACAATTACAGAGCTGGTAACCCCAAGTAGGAGGCCATCTTGGGCCTATGTTCTTAACCACAGAAGTGTGGTGCTTTGTGTGCTTTTCACGCTTATAATACATTTGTTTCTAGCATAAGTTAATATTTAATAAGTGACAAGGGGTCTTGAGTTATTTCATTAGCGCTAATGAATTATTTTTACATTGTTGAATTTTACTCTCTCTTTTTCCCTTGGAGAAATGGTGGTGGGAGTGTAAGAATGAAGTGGGTTTTCATTCTTCATATGGTATCTCATCTCTTCTCTGAGAAGTAAATGATCAAAGCATAAGAGGGAAATCCCCTCCAAGGAGAAGGAACAAGTGTTCCCTCCATCTTTTAAACAAAGGGCATCTCCAGTCATGAGGGCTAATTTGATAAACTTAATTTCTTTTTTTTCTTTTTTTTTTGAGACAGAGTCTCTCTCTGTCACCGAAGCTGGAGTGCAGTGGCGCTGGAGTACAGTGGCATGAAATAAATGAAAGGGAGAATTGAAAACCAATAGAGAAAGGTCAACAAAACCAAAAGTTCATTCTTAAAACAACCACAAAATTAAGAACTAGCTAAGAAGAGAGGAGAATCAAGTTACTAAAATCAGAGCTGAAAGAATAGATATTCTGCCAACCTCACAGAAATAAATTGTAAGACAATATGTGAACAATTATACACCAATGACTTATATAATTTAGATGAGATAGGCAAATTCCCAGAAAGACACAAACTACTAAACCCAACTCAAGAAGATCTACAAAATCTAAATAGACCCATAACAAATAAAGTGATCGAATCAATAATCAAAAAAATCTCCCAGAAAAAAAAGCCAGGTACACAATAATAGACAAACAGAGAGCCAAATCATCAGTGAACTCTCATTCACAATTGCTACAAAGAGAATAAAATATCTAGGAATACAACTTACAAGGGATGTGAAGGACCTCTTCAAAGAGAACTATAAAACACTGTTAAAGGAAATAAGAGAGGACACAAACAAATGGAAAAACATCCCATGCTCATGGATAGGAAGAATCAATATCGTGAAAATGGCCATACTCCCCAAAGTAATTTATAGATTCGACGCTATCCCCTTCAAGCTACCATTGACTTTCTTCACAAAATTAGAAAAAAACTACTTTAAATTTCATATGGAACCAAAAAGGAGCCCACATAGCCAAGACAATCCTAAACAAAAAGGACAAAGCTAGGGGCATCACGCTACCTGAATTCAAACTATACTACAAGGCTATAGTAACCAAAACAGCATGGTACTGGTACCAAAAGAGATATATAGACCAATGGAACAGAACAGAGGCTGCAGAAATAATGCCACACATCTACAACCATCTGATTTTTGACAAACCTGACAAAAACAAGCAATGGGGGAAAGATTCCCTATTTAATAAATGGTGTTCAGAAAACTGGCTAGCCATATGCAGAAAACTGAAACTGGACCCCTTCCTTATACTGGACCCCTTCCTTATCTTATACAAAAATTAACTCAAGATAGATTAAAGACTTAAACATAGGACCTTAAATCATAAAAATCCTAGAAGAAAACCTAGACAATACCATCTGGACATAGGCACGGGCAAAGACTTCATGACTAAAACACCAAAAGCAGTGGCAACAAAAGCCAAAATTGACAAATGGGATCTAATTAAACTAGAGAGCTTCTACACAGGAAAAGAAACTATCATCAGAGTCAACAGGCAACCTACAGAATGGGAGAAAATTTTTGCAATCTATCTATCTGACAAAGGGCTAATATCCAGAATCTACAAAGAACTTAAACAAATTTACAAGAAAAAACAACCCCATCAAAAAGTGGGCAAAGGATATGAACAGGCACTTCTCAACAGAAAACATTTATATGGCCAACGAACATATGAAAAAAGTTCATCATCACTGGTCATTAGAGAAATGCAAATCAAAACCACAATGAGATACCATCTCACACCAGTTAGAATGGCGATCAGTAAAAACAACAGATGTTGGAGAGCATGTGGAGAAACAGGAACGCCTTTACACTATTGGTGGGAGTGTAAATTAGTTCAACCATTGTGGAAGACAGTGTGGTGATTCCTCAAGGATCTACAACCAGAAATATCATTTGACCCAGCAATCCCATTACCGCGTATATACCCAAAGGATTATAAATCATTCTACTATAAAGACACATGCACACGTATGTTTACTGCAGCACTGTTCACAATAGCAAAGACTTGGAACCAACCCAAATGTCCATCAATGATAGACTGGATTAAGAAAATGGGGCACATAAACACCATGGAATTCTATGCAGCCATAAAAAAGGATGAGTTCATGTCCTTTTCAGGGATATAGATGAAGCTGGAAACCATCATTCTCAGCAAACTAACACAGGAACAGAAAACCAAACACCACATGTTCTCACTCATAAGTGGGAGCTGAACAATGAGAACACATTAACACAGGGAGGGAAACATCACACACTGGGGCCTGTCAGGGAATGGGGGAACTAGGGGAGGGATAGCTTTAGGAGAAATACTTAATGTAGATGACAGATTGATGGATGCAGCAAACC
>NC_045440.1:143882100-143948877 GCF_002776525.5 Piliocolobus tephrosceles
AGGAGAAATACTTAATGTAGATGACAGATTGATGGATGCAGCAAACCACTATGGCACGTGTATACCTATACGACAAACCTGCACATTCTGCACGTATATCCCAAAACTTAAAGCATAATAAAAATAAAATAAAGCCAGGTACAGCTGTCTTCAATGGTGAATTCTACCAAATATTTAAGGACAAATTAACACAAATTCTTCATAAACTCTTTCAGAAAACATAAGAGGAAGGAACATTAACCAATTCATTATATGAGGCTAATGTTGCCCTAATATCAAAACCAGAAAAAGACATCAAAAGAAAACTGCAGGCTGGGCACGGTGGCTCAAGCCTGTAATCCCAGCACTTTGGGAGGCCAAGATGGGCGGATCACGAGGTCAGGAGATCGAGACCATCCTGGCTAACACGGTGAAACCCCGTCTCTACTAAAAATACAAAAACTAGCTGGGCGAGGTGGCGGGCGCCTGTAGTCTCAGCTACTCGGGAGGCTGAGGCAGGAGAATGGCGTGAACCCGGGAGGCGGAGCTTGCAGTGAGCTGAGATCCGGCCACTGCACTCCAGTCCAGCTACAGAGCAAGACTCCACCTCAAAAAAAAAGAAAACTACAGACCCACATTTCTTATGAATATAGACGCAAGGCCAGGTGCAGTGGCTCACACCTGTAATCCCAGCACTTTGTGAGGCCAAGGAGGGTGGATTGACTGAGGTCAGGTGTTCAAGATCAGCCTAGCCAACATAGTAAAACCCCATCTCTACTAAAAATACAAAAGTTAGCTGGGCGTAGTGGCACGTAACTGTAGTCCCAGCTACTCTTGAGAGGCTGAGGCAGTAGAATCACTTGAACCTGGGAGGCGGAGGTCGCAGTGAGCCAAGATCAGCAACTTTACTCCAGCCTGGGCAACAGAACAGGGCTTCATCTCAAAAAAAAAAAAAAAAAAAAAGGCCGGGCGCGGTGGCTCAAGCCTGTAATCCCAGCACTTTGGGAGGCCGAGACAGGCGGATCACGAGGTCAGGAGATCGAGACCATCCTGGCTAACACGGTGAAACCAGGTCTCTACTAAAAAATAAAAAAAACTAGCCAGGCGTGGTGGCGGGTGTCTGTAGTCCCAGCTACTCGGGAGGCTGAGGCAGGAGAATGGCGTAAAACCGAACCGGGAGGGGGAGCTTGCAGTGAGCCGAGATCGCGCCACTGCACTCCAGCCTGGGCGACAGAGCAAGACTCCGCCTCAAAAAAAAAAAAAAAAAAAATAGAAAGAAAGAAAAACTCTCTCTCTCTTTTCAGATGACATGATCCTGCCTCTAGAAAATCCTAAAAAATCCACCAAAAAACTTTTAGAGTTAAGAAATGAGTTCCACAAATTTGAAGGATATAAAACCAATACACACACCAAAAAAATGTGTTTCCATATACTTGCAATGAACCACGTGAAAATGAAATTAAGAAAAGAATTCCGTTCACAATAGCATGAAAAAGAATAAAATACTTAGGAGTAAATTTAACCCCAAAAAAAGTATAAAATGATATTCTGAAAACTCAAAACATTGCTAAAAAAATTAAAGAAAGTAAATGTTGAAAAGACATCCCATGTCCATAGATTAGAAGATTTAATCTTCTTAAAATGGCAATATTCTCCAAACTGATCAACAGTATGGAGACTCTCTATCAAATCTCTATCAAAATCCCAGCTGGATTCTTTGTAGAAAATGACCATCTGATCCTAAAATTCATATGGAAATTCAAGGGATCCAGAATAACCAAAACTATCTTGAGAAGAAAGTAACAAATTTAGAAGACCTATACTTCCCAATTTCAAAATTTACTACAACCTATCCGGGGTGGGGACGGTATGGGTAATGTTTTAATTTATTTATTTTCTTTACCTTTATTTTCTAAATTCTTTATAATGAAGATGAGTTTTACAATTAGGAAAAAATATGGTTTTGTTTTTACATTTTTTTTTCTTTCCAACTTTTATTTTATGTTCAAGAGGTACATGTGCAGGTTTGTTACATGTATAAGTTATTTTTTAAACATGCACACCTACTCCTTGGAAAAAAAATGTATAAAGACGTAAAGAGGCTGGGCGCGGTGGCTCACACCTGTAATCCCAGCACTTTGGGAGGCCAAGGCAGGCGTATCACGACGTCAGGAGATCGAGACCATACTGGCTAACACAGTGAAACTCCGTCTCTACTAAAAATACAAAAAACTAGCCAGGTATGGTGGCGGGAGTCTGTAGTCCCAGCTACTCGGGAGGCTGAGGCAGGAGAACGGCCTGAACATGGGAGGTGGAGCTTGCAGTGAGCCAAGATCGCGCCACTGCACTCCAGCCTGGGCGACACAGTGAGACTCTGTCTCAAAAAAATAAAATAAAATAAAAATAAAAGAGGTAAACAAATATCTAGTGAAAAATAACTTATAAATAAGAGTATATTTAAGTTTTTCATAAATGAAAAACTTAAAAGCAAAAACCCATCAAGTTACTAGGGAAATGTGTATAACATATAAAAACAAATTCATTTTCAAAAGTTTGAATTGACTAATGAAAACCCAACAAACAGCCAGGCGTGGTGGCTCATGCCTGTAATTCCAGCACTTTGGGAGGCCGAGGCGGGGGGATCATAAGGTCAGGAGTTCAAGACCAGCCTGGCCAATATGGTGAAACCCTGTCTCTACTGAAAATACAAAAACTATCCGGGCATGGTGGCAGATGCCTGTAGTCCCAGCTACTCAGGAGGCTGAGGCAGGAGAATCACTTGAACCCAGGAGGCGGAGGTTGTAGTGAGCCGAGATCAGGCCACTGCACTCCAGCCTAGGAGACAGAGCGAGACTCTGTCTAAAAAAAAAAGAAAAGAAAAGAAAAGAAAAGAAAACCCAACCAAGAGAAAATCACATTTGATAGTCAACTTTAAACACATGGAGAGGAATAGGCCTAGAAATCACAGCACCAGCCTTTGGCAGGTTGAAGCAAGAGGCTTGCTTAAAGCCAGCAATTGAAGGTATCACAGCTCCTGTAATTCAGATAGTAACTCAATATAATGGAAGGAAATCTTTCCCTAGGAGACAGTAGAATTCTGTGCATAAGACAGGATAAACTCAGCCCAAAGTGCACTAGCCACAGTGATGATTTTTTAAATAGAATTCTAAAGTTAGAATATTGTTGAAAAGCTGCCAAATTCTCTGAAAGACAGAAACACATGAATGAACACACATAATATAAAGTCTACCCCATGCTGCACATAAATGCTAGTTTATTTTTGTTTACTCATGGGCACTAATTACTTTAATGGAGGCAGAATATTTTAATTATGACAGGTAATCAATATTACATGACTTGTCAAATCTAGTTAACGAATTTACTCTGTTGTATAACCATAATACATCTAAGACATCTAAACGCAGTGAAAATGCCTTTGTGTATTTTTGTTGTCTGGAAGTCTTTTAAAAATTCCAGGCTTTTTCAGTACCTCTGAGAGATACTTCTATATGATTTTTTCCCTTGTGAAACAAACAACAGATACTGTTGTCAAAATTCTGTCACTGTACACAGTGACTGAAGACCGCCATACTCTAGCTAATCCGCTGGACAATGAGGCACTATGCTGGACACTATGAGCGAACAACAGGAAAAAAAGGAAGACAACGACCCTATTCTAGAAAGGCTTACGATCTGTGTCAACACTGAGGATTTTTTTCCTTTAGCTAACGAAATGGAATCAATCAAATACTGTTTTTGAACTTTCCGTAGTCATGGCGCTACTTTTATTAGTGTGATGAGCAAAAAGCCTTAAATGGCTTTGTTAGGTCAACTAGCAACGACCATCACTGGAGAGTAAGTAATGCAGAAATTAACTGATAGTAATGATTCTGCCTGCATTAGACCAAAAATAAACCTACGCTGAACTCTGCAAGGTGAATGAAGAGATGAGGTCCCTCATGACAAAAAAAAAAAGGGGGGGGGGCAAGAAATCAAATAAGCAAAGAGTTTTCAATAAATGATTCCCTATAAAAAGCAATAGAGCATGGTGGTTAAGAGGATAAATCCTGGGTGCAAACTCATGGGTTTGAATGCCCACTTCACCACTTACTAACTATGACCCTCAGCGAGTCAGAGAACCTTCCTACATCTCAGTTTCCCCATCTATAGACTAGGGATAACAACAGTACCTGTCTCCTAGAATCGTGAAGATTAAATTGCTTTAGGTGTAAAGTTTATATATAGCATCTTAAGTTGCAGATATTACATCAAAAGCATAGGAACAAAGACAACATTAACTGGATTTCATCCAAATTTAACACTTGTATGCTTCAAAGGACACCATATCAAGAAAATGAAAAGATAACACATAGAATGATAGAAAAATCTTGCTAATCATATATCAGATAAAGGACTCATATATAGAATATATAAAAAACTGTTACTGGCCAGGCGCAGTGGCTCCTGCCTGTAATCCCAACACTTTGGGAGGCCGAGGTGGGCGGATCACCTGAGGTCAGGAGTTCGAGACCAGCCTGGTCAAAATGGCGAAACCTCGGCCGGACGCGGTGGCTCAAGCCTGTAATCCCAGCACTTTGGGAGGCCGAGACGGGCGGATCACGAGGTCAGGAGATCGAGACCATCCTGGCTAACACGGTGAAACCCCGTCTCTACTAAAAAAAAAATACAAAAAAATTAGCCGGGCGAGGTGGCGGGCGCCTGTAGTCCCAGCAACTCGGGAGGCTGAGGCAGGAGAATGGCAAGAACCCAGGAGGCAGAGCTTGCAGTGAGCTGAGATCCGGCCACAGCACTCCAGCCTGGGCGGCAGAGCGAGACTCCGTCTCAAAAAAAAAAAAAAAAAAAATGGCGAAACCTCATCTCTACTGAAAACACGAAAATTAGCCAGGCATGGTGGCAAGTGTCTGTAATCCAAGATGCTCAGGAGGCTGAGGCAGGAGAATCGCTTGAACCCAGGTGGTAGAGGTTGCAGTGAGCTGAGATCACGCCACTGCACTCCAGCCTGGGCGACAAAGCAAGATTCCATCTCAAAAAAAAAAAAAAAGCAAAGAAACTGTTACAACTCAACAATAAAAAGACAAAAAGACAACCCAATTTAGAAATAGGTAACTATCTAAATACATATTTTTTCAAAGAAATATAGATGACAATAATCACATGAAAAGATGCACATCATTAGCTATAAGGGACATGCAAACCCAAACTACAATGAGACACCAGGATGGCCACAATCAAAAAGGTAACAAGTACTGACAAGGAAGCAGAGAAATTAGAACTTGCAGTCATTACTAGTAGGAATGTAAAGTGGTACAGCCACTTTGGAAAACAATCTGGCAGTTTCTGAGAAAGTTAAACGTTGAGTTGCCATATGACTCAGCAACTCCCCATCCGAGGCATACACACAATAGAATTTAAAACATATGTGCCAGGCACAGGGGCTCACACCTGTAATCCCAGCACTTTGGGAGGCTGAGGCGGGATCACCTGAGGTCAGGAGTTCAAGACCAGCCTGGCCAACATGGTGAAATCCCACCTCTAGTAAAAATACAAAAAAAATTAGCCAGCCTTGGTGGCGAGCGCCTGTCGGAGGCTGAGGCAGGAGAATCGCTTGAACCCAGGAGGCGGAGGTTGCAGTGAGCCAAGACTGTATCACTGCACTCCAGCCTGGGCAACAAGAACAAAACTCCATCTCAATCAATCAATCAATCAATCAAACAATGTCCACACAAATGTTTATAACATCATTATTCATAATAGCCAAAAGGTACAAACGATACAAATGTCCATCAACTGATGGAATGGAAAAACAAAATGTGGAATGGAAAAACACACACACACACACACACACACATACACACACACATATACACAGAATGGAATATTATTCTGCAAGAAGAAAAATAAATGCATACTGACACAATGCATACCGACACATGCTGTACGGATGAACCTTGAAATATACAGTAAGTGAAAGAGGCCAGTCACAAAAATGACATACCATTATATGTATGATGCCATTTACATGAGAAGTCCAGAACAGGCAAATAATAGAGAAAGAAAGTAGCTTACTAGTTGCTTGGGGGTAAGGCAAGGACATAGGCAAAGGAGAGTGACTGCTAACGGGTACACGGCTTCCTGTTGGGGTTATGAGAATGTCCTAAAACTGATTGTGGTGAGGGTTGCACAACTCTGTAAATATACTAAAAGTGACTGGATTTTACCCTTTAAATAGGTAAACTGCATTAAAACTAGTTTGTTTGTTTGTTTAAAAAAAAGCACCTTACAACATTGTCTCTCACATAATAAGTGCAAACTGCTAATTTTTATTACAGGAAGAAGAAACTCTCCTCAACATGAAAATGGAAAAAGCAACTATGAGTTAACTAAAATTATCCCAAAGATCATTTTATGTAAAGTAGTTGCTAAATGTACATGAAATGTTTAGAAATTAAATTAAAAAAAAAAAAAAAAAGAGGCCACGCACGGTGGCTCACGTTTGTAATCACTTTGGGAGGTAAAGGCAGGATTGCTTGAGGCCAGGACCAGCCTGGTAAACACAGAGAGACCCCATCTCTATGAAAAAATTCAAACATTAGCTGGGCATGGTGGTGCACACCTGTAGTCCCAGCTACTCCAGAGGCTGAGGTGGGAGAACTGCCTGAGTCCAGGAGTTCGAGGGCGCAGTGAGCTAGGTTCGCGCCTGTGAATAACCATTGCACTCCAGCCTTGGCGGCAGAGTGAGAACCTGTCTCCCAAAAAAAAAAAATAATAATGAAATGAAAGGAAAGGAAAAAAAAAAAAAAACAAGAAAAAAGAGTTTTAAGAATCATGTCACTTTAAAAATGCAGATAAAGAACACAAAGGCCTAGCTGCTAGAAATGCAGGGAGGGGAAGCTTAGTTCTTAGGATAAGAGATGGAGGACCCCCCCGAAATCCGTGAAACTCTTCTTCTGGTTTTGGAAACGGTGGTGGGGAAAGCTGGTAGGAAAAGAATTTGGAAATAGCTTGCTTCAAACATTATGTCCATTTAAAACCCAAAAATGAAAAGAAAGTGATGTAATTTTGTGATAGCTTCATGTGAATGGGTTTTCCAGGAGCTGAACACTTTTACAACCCCTGAGAGAGTGTTAGCTATTCAGACGGAGAGGCTGTGGAGAAGTAAATTGCATTGCTCCTAGGAGCTGGGAAGATTCCCTACCAGCACTGTCACTGCTAACACATTTGCAAGGGTTTAGAAACCACCAGCGCTTGAAAGACAGATATGATTTCAGTAGCGAGTCAGTCCTGATGCAAAGGTCCCCGCGAGCAGAGGCCAGAAGGCATTAGCAGGAACTGGGGTGGCCTGGAAGGCAGGAACCAGAACGTGGGGCCAGGACAGTATCTCGTTCTCTTTACTCGCTCTACCATTGGTAAAGAGAAGTCAGGTCCACACGTTTCTCATTTGGGACCATGACAGAGGATGTCCTCACACACCAAACACTGGTTTCTGGGTCCTTCCTGGCGGTTTTCACCTCTACAGCAGGACCCGGATGCACCCTTGAATAACAAAGCCTTACAGAATCTCCTCACTTTTCCTCCCAGCACTCTAAACTCAATTTCACCTCTACATAGCCTTATCTTGAAAAGCTTCAGAAATCTTTTTAAAATGCCTTATCTCAACAAACGCCTGATTTTCCTTACAGCTCTGAGCTACTTCTGTATGGTGGACACACCTAATTCTCCTACAACTAATGCGACTGACACACTGCAATGCGGTATTTTATAGCAGGCATAACCAGCCAAACTGGGGCTCAGCAACTCGTACTGGTCAAATACCAGTACATTCAACATCCATTTCATTTGTCATCAGTGTTGGCGGGGCTTTCAGCACCTCAGTGGCACAAAGTCTACCCTCCTGACTGTCCCCCAGATGTCTTCTCATCAGCAACTCAGTTCTCCGGAAACCCAAACTAAGTATTTATTGTCCTTTGTCTACACATTCCACAAACCCCATCAGGAAACTTAGCCACTGGCCTAGAGAAAGGAGTAAATGCAAATATTAAAACCAACGCCTGCAAACCTGAGGCAACTTCATTTCGGAACCAAGATGCACGAGGAGATGAAAGCGAACGTGTTAGTCACAAAGCCTGCGTAAGCACAGCCATCTGATTTCAATTCTAGGCTGTTTTCATTTTGTACTATTTACCCTGTCATTGTTTCTCATTAAGTCAGAAAATAATAGAGCCCATCATGAAATAATTAAGCAATGTAATAAAAGAGGTTTTTGCTGTATTAATTACAGAAGATCTTACAACGGGAAAGAAAAATCTGCCCCTGTAAAAAAATACAAGATTTCTTTTCCTGTTAAGAACACAGAGACGAAATGCAGTAGAGAACGAACTCACGTGGAAGGGAGCACAAGCCACAAATCAGAGCAAGTCATGATTACAGATGAATTCAAAATTAACAGGACAAACATGCTCAATGCATTCAAAGAATGAGAGGCACAATTCTCCAACCCTTCACTTAGCCATGCTAGAGGAAGAAGCCTCCTCGAAGCCTCCTCTTCAACAGACAACGTAAAGCAACGGGGCGCCCATCAAGCAAGGACCCATCAATCATCAGGCTTTTAACAGTTCTGATTTAAAGTTACTTAAATCAGAATATTCCAAAGATCATCATCCAGAAATTTTAACCATTCATTCACATCACCATGAAACAAGCACTTAAAAAAATAACCAAAAGAAACTAAACACATAGATCATGTACCTGGATCAATGAGAACTTCCTGTGCCCCTGGAAGAAAGAACAGATTATGGTATTTTATTTGGAAAACAAAACTACTTTTAAAAATAACTACTAAAACACATTTCATAATTCACATAGCCTGGAGAAAAATCTGACTTGTATCTGATCAGAAAAGCAATTCTGAGGAACGGTATGTTATAAGTTTGGTGCCTTTTTGCTTCAGACAGGAAAAGATAAAAGAAAAGCTACTATTACTCATACCCTAAACAAATTGTTAAGTGCCTCCTCACCTCTCTGCCTTCCCACTTTCTATGTTCATGCTCCCAGTTCTTCTTTTTTTTTTTTTTTTTCTTTTCTGAGACACAGTCTTGCTCCGTCGCCCAGGCTGGAATGCAGTGGCATGATCTCGGCCCACTTCATCCTCCGCCTCCCAGGTTCCAGCAATTCTCCTGCCTCAGCCTCCTGAGTGGCTGGGATTACAGGAGTGCACCACCACGCCCGGCTACATTTTTTTGTTGTTCTTGTTGTTGTTGTTGTTGTATTTTTAGTAGAGACAGGGTTTCACCATGTTAGCCAGGCTGGTCTCAAACTGCTGGGATTACAGCCATGAGCCACTGTACCCGACTTCCCAGCTCTTCTTAAACAAATATGAGAATTCCTTATTTCCACAAATAAGCCAAGTGACAAAGGATAACTATTTGCACAAATGTATGTCAGCAACCTAGAATGGGGGAGAAAAGGTGCCAGAGGCTCTATGGAACTTTTCACAACCCCCCTAAAATACCTCTCTTTCTCTCTCTCTCTTTCTGTCTCTCTCTCTCTCTCTCTCTCTTTCTGTCTCTCTCTCTCTCTCACACACACATGCACACACACAACAGGATACTTCATCAAGTTAAAGATTTCCAACTTTTAGAAGCTAGCTTTGTAGTTAGTTTAAAATACAAAACCATTAACTTCACTATTATGAAGAAACTTTTGAAAGCCTTGCTGGTCTGCTAAACTACCCAAATATCTGTGTGATCCAATTAGACTTCTCTATAGAATGCAATTTCCCATCATGGCAAAACACACCTCAAGAGGTACTGGTTCCAAGAGTCATGTTTATCATTAGCTATTCTCATTTTTAAACATGTTAAGAAGATTCAAAAAGTATGTCCCAATAATCTTATGGAAATAGCACATCTATTCAATTGTCTACACAGAGAAGAGGCCCCATGATTATGATGCTATTTAAGAGCTATTTTGTGTACAGTCATCTCTGTTTGTAAATGCAGACTAAAAATCACTGCAATCTTGAAGCCACCATTAAAATAAAAAACAGGTGTTTTCCATTGAATAACACCTTTATGCCAAGCATGATGCTTAACAAATACCATGTATGACCTTCAGAGCAACCCTACAAAATAAACAGGTATTAGCCCTCACTGTCTATGGGGAGACGGAAGCCCAGAGGAGCCGAGGGAAGCCCCACCATCGCACAGGCCACACACCAGGTCCCAGGTCTGCACTGAGCAGACATTCATCTGCACAGACCTTGAGGACGTCTGGATTTCCAGATAATCCTACAAACGTTTTGTTCTGTGAAGAACCTGGCGAAATCTATTATACTATGCCATGTCGTTTAGATAGGGGACATGAATTAAACCTCTGATGCCTCGGAGTTATTATCACGATCATCAATCATTTGATTATTAGTATAATCAGCCTCTAGTGGACTGATTTCACATTAACCAAACTTGCAAGAGACTGATGTAGGAAAACTGGAGGTTTAACCATTAATGTAATAGGGGACACAAAATATGGCCGGGCGTGGTGGCTCAAGCCTGTAATCCCAGTACTTTGGGAGGCCAAGACGGGCGGATCACGAGGTCAGGAGATCGAGACCATCCTGGCTAATACGGTGAAACCTCGTCTCTACTAAAAAATACAAAAAAACTAGCCGGGCGAGGTGGCGGGCGCCTGTAGTCCCAGCTACTCGGGAGGCTGAGGCAGGAGAATGGCGTAAACCCGGGCGGCGGAACTTGCAGTGAGCTGAGATCCGGCCACTGCACTCCAGCCTGGGTGACAGAGCGAGACTCCATCTCAAAAAATAATAATAATAATAATAATAATAACAATAGCTGCTAACATTACCAAGTGCTTGGTGAGGAGGGTTCTAGGACCTTCATATGTGTAACTCAGTCAACCTTCACAACAACCGTATGAGGTAGGGACTCCTGTTATCTTCCCCATTTTACAGATAAGAAAACCGAGGCATAGCGCTGGGCGCAGTGGCTCATGCCTATAATCCTAGCACTTTCAGAGGTCGAGGTAGACCGATTGCCTGAGCTCAGGAGTTCAACACCAGCCTGGGCAACATGATGAAACCCTGTCTCTACTAAAATACAAAAAATTAGCCAGGCACAGTGGTACACACCTGTTGTCCCAACTGCTCGAGAGGCTGAAGCACGAGAATTGCTTGAACTTGGGAGGCAGGGGTTGCAGTGAGCCAAGATCGCACCACTGCACTCCAGTCTAAGCAACAGAGCAAGGCCCCGTCTCAAAAAAGAAAACTAGGCTGGGCGTGGTGGCTCACGCCTATAATCTCAGCACTTTGGAAGGCCAACACATGGATCAACTGAGGTCAGGAGTTCGAGACCAGCCTGGACAACATGGTGAAACCCCACCTCTACTAAAAATACAAAAAATTAGCTGAGCGTGGTAGCAGGCACCTGTAATCCCAGCTACTCGGAGGTTGAGGGAGGAGAATCGCTTGAACCCACGAGGCGGAGGTTGTAGTGAGCCAAGATTGCACCGTTGCACTCCAGCCTGGGCAGCAAGAGTGAAACTTCATCTCAAAAAAAAAAAAAAAGGAAAGAAAGAAAACTGAGGCACAAAGAGACTAAACAACTTGCTGCAGGTTACACTGATATTGACTGACATCTGTATTTTTGCTGTTTTGCTGCTGAAACTGGGACCTAAGATATTCATTCCATGAAATACAAGGGAGGATGTTAAATCATCAGGTTGGTCTTCATCTCAAACAACAGAGGCCATTAATTCCTGATGTGAGATGAGGCTGCCCCTACAAACTGACTAATCTTGAGATTAATATCCAAGATGAAATGGCATATCTGTTCCTGAGATCATGCCTATTAACAGATCTGGATGCTGTATTGCCTCAAAGGTAGTCAATAATTGCCAAGCTTTAGGCCGGGCACGGTGGCTCAAGCCTGTAATCCCAGTACTTTGGGAGGCCGAGACGGGCGGATCACGAGGTCAGGAGTTCGAGACCATCCTGGCTAACACGGTGAAACCCCGTCTCTACTAAAAAATACAAAAAAAGCTAGCCGGGCGAGGTGGCTGGCGCCTGTAGTCCCAGCTACTAGGGAGGCTGAGGCAGGAGAATGGCGTAAACCCGGGAGGCGGAGCTTGCAGTGAGCTGAGATCTGGCCACCGCACTCCAGCCCGGGCGACAGAGTGAGACTCCGTCTCAAAAAAAAAAAAAATTGCCAAGCTTTAAAAATTTTTTTTTTTTTTTTTTTGACACAGGGTCTTGCTTTGTCACCTAGGCTGGAATGCAGTGGTGCAATCACAGCTCACTACAATTTCAACCTCCTGGGCTCAAGCAGTCCTCCCACCTCAGCCTCCTAACTGGGACTACAGGTGCATGCCACCACTCCCAGCTAATTTTTTTAAATTTCTTATATAGACAAGGTCTCCCTATGTTGCCCAGGCTGGTGTAGAACGCCAGGGGTTCAAGTGATCCTCCCCGCTCGGCCTCCCAAAGTGTGGGATTATAGGCACGAGCCATGGTGCCTAACCGACGAAGTTTCTGTTTTTAAGACAGGGTCTCACTCGTTGCCCAGGCTGGAGTGCAGTGGTGCGACCTCAGCTCACTGCAACCTCCACCTCCTGGGTTCAAGCAACTCTTGCTTCAGCCTCCCAAGTAGCTGGGATTGCAGGCATAAGCCACCACGCCTGGCTAATTTTTGTATTTTTAGTAGAAACGGGGTTTCACCATGTTGGCTGGGCTGGTCTCAAACTCCTGATTTCAGGTGATCCGCCCCAATCTGCCTCCCATAGTGCTGGGATTACAGGCATGAGCCACCACGCCCAACCTACCAAGTTTCTAAATAACAGTCCCATTGCCCTTTCTCCTGTCATCTAAGTGTCATTGTCACCAGATATTCTTCCCCACAGAATGTCTTCAACAGAAAAAAGTTCCCAAGTTTTTTACTCTATGCAAATCTAAATGAAGACATTTCTCTACTACAGACAAAGCAGTGTTTCAATGTCCTTAAATTTTATTTGCCCATAATTAGGAAACGGAAGAAATAAAATGTGGCCCTAAAGTTTCTGGTCTTACTCATCACATCAGTGAAACAGTTTCAACACATTTACAGCTCTTCAAACCACAATTTAAAAAAATAAAAAGCAAAAAAAACACCTAACCACCTCCAATGAAAGGCACTCCTAAGCCGGGTGCGGTGGCTGTCACCTGAAATCCCAGTACTTTGGGAGGCTGAGACAGGTGGATACCTGAGCTCAGGAGTTTGAGACCAGCCTGGCCAACATGGTAAAACCTCATCTCTACTAAAAATACAAAAATTAGCTGGGCGTGATAGCAGGCGCCTGTAATCCCAGCTACTTGGGTGGCAGGAGAATTGCTTGAATCCAGGAGGCAGAGGTTGAAGTAAGCCGAGATCACACCATTGCACTCCAGCCTGGGCAACACAACAAAACTCCATCTCAAAAAAAAAGAAAGGCGCTCCTAGAGAGAGCAGAGACTTTTTTTTTGTTTTTTTTTTTTTGTTTTTTTTTTTTTGAGACAAAGTTTCATTCTGTCATCCAGGCCAGGCTGGAGTGCAATGGCATGATTCCAGCTGACACCTTCCCAGTTTCAAGCAATTCTCCTGCCTCAGCCTCCCAAGTAGCTGGGATTACAGGCATGTTCCACCACGGCCAGCTAATTTTTGCATTTTTAGTAGACATGGGGTTTTACCACGTTGGCCAGGCTTATCTTAAACTCCTGACCTCAAGCGATCTGCCCTCCTCAGCCTCCCAAAGTGCTGGGATTACAGGCGTAAGCCACCGCACCCAACCCAGAAAACTTTCTTTTAAAGAGAAAATTAAACCTGCCTTCACCTTTCTGGATGTGTTGGAGATTTTAGCACTTGGTTGCCGACTAGAGAAAACAGTGAAACTTAAACCACTGCCATCTCATACCAGAGATAGCAATTAGAACCATGAGGAGTAAACACAGGTGGTGAACACCAATGGGGTGCATCCAAGTCAGGTCACAGTACAGGATGCAAGCAACAGGGACCTGCCTGTTTAAACCTTCAGACTTTTGACAGCACCCTCAGCCTGCCTCACTTTCCTCTTCAATAACTGAGATGCTACCAAGAGGAACATCCCACGACAGAATAATAAAATTGTCTTCAAGAATCATTATAGCTCATCTAAGCAAATCTACATAGACAGCATGTGGCTTCAGACGGTGTGGCTACAGTCACTAGCTCATCAAGGCAGCCTCTGCATTCTCTGCTGCTGATACAAGATGATACAATTCATGGAAAAAGAAATGCAAGACATTCCCCATCCAATACACATTAACTACCTTTTTTTGTCTGGAGGGAAAAATGTACAAAAATCTCATGGACAAAAAAAAATCCTATCAGTTTTGTATATGGCCTGGAGCTCTGCATTATTTGGTATGATCTATGTGACCTATGCAACACGATGACTTAATCCTGAGCTATTAAAGGCAGGTTCGCTCATCAAGGACCAAAACGCTCATGTTCATTCAGCATTCATGGGTCTGCTCCGCCCAAGAAGTTTTTTCACTCTTCATTGGTTCTACCAAGCATAAGCAAATCAAACGACTCATTGAGAGAACGTCACCAGCCAATAAAATAAGAAACTGCAGCCAGGCGCGGTGGCTCACACCTGTAATCCCAGCACTTTGGGAGGCTGAGGCGGGCAGATCATAAGGTCAGGAG
Source organism: Piliocolobus tephrosceles (assembly GCF_002776525.5). Lineage (NCBI taxonomy): Eukaryota > Metazoa > Chordata > Mammalia > Primates > Cercopithecidae > Piliocolobus > Piliocolobus tephrosceles. The sequence continues at coordinate 143,896,809 of NC_045440.1, forward strand.
ATCGAGACCACGGTGAAACCCCGTCTCTACTAAACATACAAAAAATTAGCCAGGCGCGGTGGCAAGTACCTGTACTCCCAGCTACTATGGAGGCTGAGGCAGGAGAATGGCGTGAACCCGGGAGGCGGAGCTTGCAGTCAGCCGAGACTGCGTCACTGCACTCCAGCCTGGGCAACAGAGGGAGACTCTGTCTCAAAAAAAATAAATAAATAAGAAAAAATAAATAAAGGGCCTGCTCCCAGGCCCCGAATCAGCGTTAAAATTGACCTCTGGGACTAGCATAGTATTGCTAGCATGTATTATCCTAATACATAAAATTATAAAAAAGACTTAGGCACAGAACCTCAAGTCTGTTATACCAGGAAATTTTACACAAGTATTCCAGAAATCAACCATTCTGACCTATTAGTGTATTCAGTAAGATTGAAAATATTCAATAAAATCAGAACAAAATGTTTCATACAAGATTTCTGGGCAGGGCACAGTGTCTCATGCTTGTAATTCCAGCACTTTGGGAGGCCGAGGCGGGTGGATCATGAGGTCAAGCATTCGAGACCAGCTTGGCCAACATAGTGAAACCCCGTCTCTACTAGAAATACAAAAAATTAGTCGGGCATGGTGGTGGGCACCTGTAATCCCAGCTACTCGGGAGACTGAGGGAGGAGAATCACTTGAACCTGGGAGGCGGAGGTTACAGTGAGCCGAGATCGCGCCACTGCACTCCAGCTCGAGTGACAGTGCGAGACTCCGTCTCAAAAAAAAAATAGAAAATAAAATAAAATAAAGATTTCTGACTCAACAGATTTTACAGTTTATTTAAATATTAGTCCTAACTCAAAGAAAAAAGTAACAAATGAGTCTGCTTTATTTAAAGACTGCAAGTGAGCAGAGGCCGGAAAAAGGGCAGAGCTCACCTGGCCGGTGTCTGTTGGCTGCTTCAGCAGGAAGTGTGCTGCCCTGGAACCTCCGAGCTCCACTCTTCCCACCAGTTCCACCAGGATAGTGATAGATGACAGAAGCTGAACACAATCCTTCCAGGGCAGCTGGGCATGAAGAAAACAAAAAACAAAAACCAGCATCATTAGGCAAGTCAGTGACCCATCATTAGCTCAAACTGCAGGGGCTAAGAATGATTTAAACAGGTGGATTATTTGGAAAAGCCAATTTTTCTCCCAAAGCAGAGTTCAAACCTAAAGATCACTAGTTTTTTGCAAATGGAAACTTGCCACCTGTCTTTCCCATGACCATGTCCAGGCAGGCAACACAGAACGCTCTCACCACACTCAAGGTTTCCCGGCAGGGCTGAGTGCACACGTGAAACAGGCCAGCCTCTGTGTTCATCCATTCACATGGCCGGCATTCCCACACAGACTGTGCGGCAGACTGCGCCAGGTTCTGGAGCTACAGAGATGTATAACAGAAAGTGCTCTGGACTGAAAATATTTCACAGTAATAGCACCAAAGCAAGACCAGACTAAAGTCTGGTAAGTTGCCTGTATGTATTTCTTTAATGTCAGAGTTAATACAAGTTAGCTGGATCTTCTATCGGTTTCTACATTCAGTCTGCTGTGATGTCAGGCATAAGTAAGACCAAAGCAAGACCAGACCAGAGATTGCAGTGAGCTGAGATCCGGCCACTGCACTCCAGTCCAGGCGACAGAGCGAGACTCCGCCTCAAAAATAAATAAATAAAAATAAAAAATAAATAAAATAAAATAAAATGCCTTTCCAGACCACGCGCCCCCTAGGCAACTGCTCCTTTTGAGGCTGTAGACCTCCCTCTTCCTCAAAAACAGCCATATCAACTCGCTACGCAGCCCGTTCTTCTCTCACGGCGTGACAACCTAACAACCTCCAGCTATGCCACATGCCTTATAAGGTGTGCCGCAGTATTCATCTCTATCAACTTTATCCATTAATTTAGTGGCCCTTAAACTTTTGGTCTAAAAACTCCTTGATGCTCTTAAAAATGAGGATCACAAAGAGCTTTTTTTGTGATATGGGTTACACCTGTAGATATTTACCATGTTGGAAAATAATACTGAGAAAAGGATTTAAGTATTTATCTATTAATTCCTTTTAAAATAGGCCAGGCGCCGGTCGCGGTGGCTCAAGCCTGTAATCCCAGCACTTTGGGAGGCCGAGACGGGCGGATCACGAGGTCAGGAGATCAAGACCATCCTGGCTAACACGGTGAAACCCCGTCTCTACTAAAAATACAAAAAAAAAACTAGCCGGGCGAGGTGGCGGGTGCCTGTAGTCCCAGCTACTCGGGAGGCTGAGGCAGGAGAATGGCGTAAACCCGGGAGGCGGAGCTTGCAGTGAGCTGAGATCCGGCCACTGCACTCCAGTCCAGGCGACAGAGCGAGACTCCGCCTCAAAAAAAAATAAATAAAAATAAAAAATAAAAAATAAAATAAAATAAAATAAAATAGGCCAGGCATGGTGGCTCATGCCAGTAATCCCAGCACTTTGGGAGGCCAAGGTGGGTGGATCACTTGAGGTCAGGAGTTTAAGACCAGCCTGGCCAACATGGTGAAACCCCAACTCTACTAAAAATACAAAAATTGGCTGGGCATGATAGCACACACCTGTAGCCCCAGCTACTCGGGAGGCTGAGGCAAGAGAATCTCTTGAATCTGGGAAATGGAAGTTGCAGTGAGCTGAGATCATGCCATCGCACTCCAGCCTGGGCGACAGAGTGAGACTCTGTCTCAAAAAAATAAAAATAAAAATAAAAATAAAAAATAAAATAATAAGCTTGTCATGTGTTAACATTTTTATGAAAAATAATTGTGTTCCAAAACAAAAATAAAATACTGGAGGAATGGCGTTGTTTGACATGTTCGTGTATTTCTTTAATGTCGGAGTTAATACAAGTTAGCTGGATCTTCTATCGGTTTCTACATTCAGTCTGCTGTGATGTCAGGCCTAAGTAGCTTCTGGACAACTCCACTGTCCACTTCTGAGAGGCTGAGCATGGAAGAGACCCATGGCACACAGCACCGTCCTTCTCTGTGTGCCCTTAAGGAGTCCTCCTGATCCAGTCCAGCGCCGCATGGGGAAGGCATATGGGCGGTACCAGTCTTTCTGGAGAAGCATCTGCTGCACAGGCCCTAGTCTCAGAGCCCACTGGGAGACGCATAGATTCTCCAATCAATACAATAAGGAGTACTTAGGGAGACAGCACTCTTTCAAGAAAACCAAGTAAAACTATGTATTTCTCAGCCTGCTTAATCCTTTATCTGCTTCTCTTTTCTTTTCCATCCCTAATGCTCACTCCCTTTCTTTCCCCACTTTTATTTCCCTAGCCTATTTAAAAAACTAAATTTAAGTCCATTTTAAGTTTTGTTTTTGTTTTTTCTTACGAGACAAAGTCCCACTCTTGCTCAGGATGGAGTGCAGTGGTGCGATCATGGCTCACTGCAGCCTTGACCTCCTGAGCCCAAGCGATCCTCCTGCCTTAGCCTCACAAGTAGCTGGGATCATAGGCACAGACCACCAAGCCCAGCTAATGTTTTTTAATTAGTTTATTTATTTATTTATTTATTTTTGTAGAAGTGAGGACTCCCTATGTTGCTCAGGCTGGTCTCCACCCAGCTAATGTTTTTTAATTTTGTTTTGTAGAAGTAAGGTGAAGTAAGGTTTTTTTATTTTTTATTTTTTGTAGAAGTGTTGGGATTACAGGCGTGAGCCCTGTGCCTGGCCATTTGAAGTATTTCTTATATTTGGCTGGGCACAGTGGTTCATGCCTGTAATCCCAGCACTTTGGGAGGCCAAGGCAGGCAGATCACCTGAGGTCAAGAGTTCAAGAGCAGCCCGGCCAACATAGCAAAACCCCATCTCTACTAAAAATACAAAAATTAGCCAGGTGTGGTAGTGCATGCCTGTAGTCCCAGCTACTCAGAAGGCTGACGCAGGAGAATCGCTTGAACCCAGGAGATGGAGATTGCAGTGAGCCAAGATCATGCCACTGCACTCCAGCCTGGGCAACACAGCAAGACTCTGTCCCCAAGAAAGAAAGAATTTGTTGTATTTAATATGTTCTACAGCACCTAGTTAAACTTCTGTTACAGGACTCATGTCACTACTTCATTCTGACTTGTGTTATCGTTAAGTGGTTGACAGGCATCCTTGTTAAACTGTCAACTTCAATGAAAGAACCCCGCTTTAGTCCTTACTCACACACTGTTCTTTTAACAAGCATTTAGGGAGCATCTGCAACATGTCAGGCAGTGGACACAGCCAGTCCATCCTCCCAGGACCACCCCCAGGAGGCGCAGTCCCCAAAGGGTAGACCACACACAGACATCCAATTCCAGCACGAAGTGTCGGCAACATCTCAGGTAGAGCATCTGCTCTGCCGACTGCTGGGGGGGATCGGAGATGGATGTGCTTTGAAGTAGGATTTCTTCTTGCCTTTCTTTTAATTTTTAAGATGACATAGAGTTCACACACCATATAATTCACCCACTTAAAGTGTACAAGTCAGTAGTTTTTAGTACATTCACAGCTGTGCAACCATCACCACTATCTGACTCTGGAACATTTTCATCACCCCAAAAAGAAACCTTATGCCCATTAACAGTCACTTCCCATTCCCCCTCTTCCCAGCCCCTAGAAACAGTCGTCTACTTTCTGCTTCTATAGATTTGCCTATTCTAGCCACTTCATATAAATAGAACCATACAATCTGCGGCCTTTTTCATGTCTGGCTTCTCTCACTTAGCACAAAGTCATCAAGGTTCATCCGTGCTGCAGTGACATCACAATTTCACTCCTTTTCATGGCTGAATAATATTCCGCTGTATGCCCATACCACATTTTGTTTATCCATTCATCATGTGACACATGGAGGAAGTTTTGAGGGATGAGTCTAAAAGGTGAAGATCATGGGGAACGGCATCCAAAGCAGAGGCCAAGTTATACTAAGAACAGAGGAAAAGGGATAGTGTGGGCAGGGCCTCCTTCAGAGGACACATGGCACAGCGGGAGGAGGGCAGCAGATATGGCAGGGAAGCACCCCAGGTTGCCTGTCATGGCAACCACCACAGGCTGGCTGCTTTTCCTCCCTCATCCCTCCTTTTTGGGGACTTTCTTTTTCCATTTCCTCTCATTTCTTTTTTTTATTTATTTATTTATTTTGAGATAGAGTCTCGCTCTGTTGCCAGGCTGGAGTGCAGTGGTGCGACCTCGGCTCACTGCAACCTCTGCCTCCTCGTTCAAGCAATTCTGCTGCCTCAGCCTCCCGAGTAGCTGGGATTACAGGTGCCACCACCACACCCAGCTAATTTTTGTATTTTTAGTAGAGACGGGGTTTCACCATGTTGGCCAGGATGGTCTCAATCTCTTGACCTCATGTTCCACCCGCCTCAGCCTCCCAAAGTGCTGGGATTACAGGCATGAGCCACCACGCCCAGTCTCTCATTTTAAATAACAGTTGAAACAATTACATATCAGATCATCTTCATCAGCTCATCTTACCTCCAAGCCACAGAAAGTCATTCACAGAACGCAGCAGCTCCACTGACATGTGGTAATGTACCAGGGAGTCCTGCAGCATCCCTGCCTGCAGGCACAGGTCCCCCACGTGCTTCCGCATGCGGCCTTGGCACCGCTTCTTGTAATGTCTAGAAAATAAATGAAAATGTATCTTTATTACTATACAACTCCCACCCAGAAAGCACTCTGACTAAGCACTATTCAATTCTCTCACTACTAAAAATGCTAAGAGGGCAACTGTAGGCTCTATAATTTTAAGTCAGCAATAATCATTGCCAGTTATGTGAGCCGGAGTGGTCTTGACTTCAAAAATGTACTCCAAGCAATTTTTTAAAAGGTGATAGGTACATAAGGATTTCTACCATGTGTTTCACGTAGGCAATGTTAGAGTTGGATTTTTCTTTTTAGATTTTCCAGTTGTAACATTAGCATAAGGAAGTTTATGTTTCAGCTTTTTAAAAAAATCAACTATCTTCCACTTCTTAACATCAAATTTATTATTATTTTATAAAGACAGCTACGCTGCATCTTATTAGCCAACCATTTGGCTTTAGCAAATAAGACGTTTATCCTCACTATTTCAGGGCAAGGTTTAGGAAAGCGTTCAGAGGGCAGGGCCTGGGCTGCTCACTAACAGCTCTTTAAACACTGGCAATGATACGCTAGTAAATAATGCAAAGGCTTCTGAGTCCCTATCAACTCAGAAGCCAAAGCAACTGTACCAAAATATTCCTTTTATCATTTTTAAATACTTCTAATCTTTAAATGTTATATTTCTTAAGGCAGATGATTTTTTTAAAAGGAAAAACTGCAGCTGGATTAAACTTTCCCTCATCAAGAAAGCAGTCTTATCAAGAATAAAACTCCTTTGGAAATCCAGAAGATGTGATGTTTTAAGTAAATGAATGTTACTGACACATCTCAATATAATGTTAAATCCTATCATGTCTAACTCTAACGAGTTCAACAAACTCTTTGTTGCTCTGGAATTTAGCTTTTCCATTCTACATATGTTTTGAATAAAGATCATGATGTAAGGCAGATGCAGAAAGAAGAAGAAATGCCAGCCTTCGTTTGTTTTCTTCCTGGTCCAAGGCAGTGTCGGGATGGCCCCTGCTAACAGACCCTCCCCATAAGAAAATACAGCATCTGGCAGGGCACAGTGGCTCACACCTGTAATCCCAGCACTTTGGGAGGCCGAGGCGGGTGGATCACAAGGTCAGGAGACCGAGACCATGCTGGCTAACACGGTGAAACCCCGTCTCTACTAAAAATACAAAAAATTAGCTGGGTGTGATGGCAGGTGCCTATAGTCCCAGCTACTCGTGAGACTGAGGCAGGAGAATCACTTGAACCCGGGAGGTAGAAGTTGCAATGAGCCGAGATCACGCCACTGCACCCCAGCCTGGGGGACAGGGTGAGACCCCGTCTCAAAAAAAACAAAAACAAACAAAAAAAAGAAAACAAAGCATCTGAGCTGCTCCTCCCATCCCAACAGCAGTCACCTCAGCAGCCTCCACCTCGTCTTGACTCCCAACTCTGCACCCCCTTCCCCTTCATTGCTGCCATACACACACAGCCAGAGTGTCCTTCCCAAAGCACAAATTAGTCTGTGTCCCTCCTGCACTGCAAACCTTTCACAGGATGCTCAATTCAGTCGTAGGGAGAGGCATGTAGTCCACAGCCAGCCCCTCCCACAGCTCTGACCTCCCCTCCTACCACTGTGCCCTTGCACTCCACAGGCAACCTTGCTGCAATGCTGAAGTCCCCGACCTCAGGCTCCATCTGCCTCCCAACTTCAACTCTCTTTTAGGCTCCTCTCAATGACCAGTTTCTCAAAGAAGCCTTCCCTGACTCCAACCTCTGCACTTTGGGTTAAGTGTTCTTATGGTGGCTCCCACCTGTAGTCCCAGCTACTCAGGAGGTGGAGGCAGGAAGATCACTTGAGACCTGGAATTCGAGACTGCAGTGAGCCATGATTTTGCCACTGCTCTCTAATCTGGGCAACAGACCAAGATCCTGTCTCTTAAGAATAAGAAAGGAGTACATTATTACATCTTCACATGAACTTCACAAAAGTGTACACCTGCTGTAGCAAAACATAACCCACAAAATTTCAAAAATATTTTTCTAGTAGCATCTTCTAAATTAAATAAATAACTTGTTTTTAAAAGTGCAAACATTATGATAAACAATTTGTTTTGAAAACAGGACTTTTACAAAAAGAAGTCATAAATACTCTTATAGTTTTTCATATGAAAGTCATGATACAATAAAACCATACAAATATTTTAAATTGTATAAAAACAAAATGAGCCAGGTGTGGCTCATGCCTGTAATCCCAGGTGGTGGCTCATGCCTGTAATCCCAGGGACTCGAGAGCCTGCCATGGGAGGATCGCTGGAGGTCAGGAGTCAAAGACCAGCCTGAGCAACACAGGAAGACCCTGTCTGTGTAAGAATTTTAAAAATTAGCCAGGCCTGCAGTCCCAGCTACTTGGGAGGCTGAGGCAGGAGGATCCCTTGAGCCCAAGAGTTTGGAGCTGCAGTGAGCTATGATTGCGTCACTGTGCTCCAGCCGGCTACAGACCAAGACTCTGTTTCAAAAAAAAAAAAAGAGGCCAGGTGCAAGGGCTCATGCCTATAATCCCAGCACTTTGGGAGGCCGAGGTGTGCGGATCACCTGAGGTCGGGAGTTCAAGACCAACAGGGAGAAACCCCTCTCTACTAAAAATACAAAATTAGCTGGGCGTGGTGGAGCATGCCTGTAATCCCAGCTACTCAGGAGGCTGAGGCAGGAGAATCACTTGAACCCAGGCGGCGGAGGTTGTGGTGAGCCAAGATCGCACCATTGCACTCCAGCCTGGGCAACAAGAGCGAAACTCCGTCTCGAAAAAAAAAGAAACTGGAATTAAGAATTGACAGAAAAATTAATAAGAATCGGATAATCCCCTAATCCATAATGCTCTAAAAGCAAGAATGATGTATACCTATGTAACAAATCTGCACATTCTGCACATGTACCCCAGAACTTAAAGTATAATTTTTTAAAAAAGTAAAAGAAAAATATTTTTAATTTAAAAAAAGCAATAATTAAATTATAGGCAAAAAACCTGACAGTCTCGGCTGAAAAAGGGAGATGCATCCTTTCTGGAAGCTGCAAAAAACACCTATTACATAGCTTCAAACACTGTAACAGAAGGCACCCAAATTGTACTTCCTTTCTGCACTTACACTAATTAAATTTAATCAAAGATATAGGCTGTATTATTTTCATGACTCTTAATCAGATTAAAGAAGAGAATGGGCCGGGGGCAGTGGCTCACGCCTGTAATCCCAGCACTTTGGGAGGCTGAGGCGGGCGGATCATGAGGTCAGGAGATTGAGACCATCCTGGCTGAGACCATCCTGACTAACACGGTGAAACCCCGTCTCTACTAAACATACAAAAAATTAGCCGGGCGTGGTGGTGGGCACCTGCAGTCCCAGCTACTCGGGAGACTGAGGCAGGGGAATGGTGTGAACCCGGGAGGTGGAGCTTATAGTGAGCTGAGTTTGCACCACGGCACTCCAGCCTGGGCGACAGAGCAAGACTCTGTCTCCAAAAAAAAAAAAAAGAAGAAGAAAATGCTTAATATGTTTGTGATTTTGGTACTATTTATATGGCTTATGGAAAACAAGAGCTTGGTATTCTAGTCCAAAAAACAATTTATCTGCAAAGAAATTTCTATATTCAAATCCAAAGAAAAGCTAAAGCTGCTCAACAACAACAGTTTTCAATTAAAATCCAAGGGAACCTGGATAAAGGGAATGTCTTTTGCAAGGTTGGGGATGGTATTACATAGTTTAAGAAGTCCTTAGGCCTGGTGAGGCGGCTCACGCCTGTAATCGCAGCACTATGGGAGGCCGAGGCAGGCGGATCACGAGGTCAAGAGATCGAGGCCATCGTGGCCAACATGGTGAAACCCTATCTCTACTAAAAATACAAGAATTAGCTGGGCATGGTGGGGTGCACCTGTAGTTCCAGCTACTTGGGAGGCTGAGGCAGGAGAATCACTTGAACCCGGGAGGCAGAGCTTGCAGTGAGCTGAGATGGCACCACTGCACTCTGGCCTGGCAATGGAGCGAGACTCCATCTCAAAAAAAAAAAAAAGGGCCAGGCATGGTGACTCACGCCTGTAATCCCAGCACTTTGGGAGGCCAAGGTGGGCTGATCACGAAGTCAGGAGATCGAGACCATCCTGGCTAACATGGTGAAACCCCATCTCTACTAAAAAATACAAAAAATTAGCTGGGCATAGTGGCGAGCATCTGTAGTCTCAGGTAATCAGGAGGCTGAGGCAGGAGAATGGCGTGAATCCAGGAGGCAGAGCTTGCAGTGAGCCAAGATCACACCACGGCACTCCAGCCTGGGCAACAGAGCGAGATTCTGTCTCAAAAAAAAAAAAAAAAAAAAAAAGTCTTTGTATACTTAAATAATGGCTACAGCCCATAATTTTGCACTACAATATTTTCCGGTGGGGAGCCTTTTGACTACATGCCTGATGTAAATACAATAAGAATACTAAAAGGTGCCCACATGGTAGAATTAAAGTGCCAAAGCAGACAACCTTAAGATGCGAGAGCAGCCGGGCACAGTGGCTCACGTCTGAAATCTCAGCACTTTGGGAAGCCGAGGCAGGCGGATCACCTGAGGTCAGGAGTTCAAGAGCAACCTGGCCAACATGGTGAAATCCCGTCTCTACTAAAAGTACAAAATGAGCCAGGCGTGATGGCACACTCCTATAATCTCAGCTACTCAGGAGGCTGAGGCAGAAGAATTGCTTGAATCTGGGAGGTGGAGGTTACAGTGAGCCGAGATCGCGCCACTGCACTCCAGACTGGGCGACAAGAGTGAGACTCCATATAAAAAAAAAAAAAAAATTAACTGAGTGCCGTGGCACACACCTGTAATCCCAGCTACTCAAAGGCTGGACACACAAGAACGGCTTCAGTCTCAAAGGCAGAGGTTGCAGTGAACCAAGATCGCACCACTGCACTCCAGCCTGGGCAACAGAGACAGACTCCGTCTCAAAAAATATATAAATAAAAAAATAAAAAATGCAAGAGAGCCCTAAACAGAAAGTAAAAAAAAGAAAAGAAAAAAAGAAAAAAAAGAAATGCAACATTTTATACTCAGTTTCAGATGCTTTATGGACCATTAACTGTACTATATCTTGCCTAATGAAAAACTGAAAACAAATTGTTAGTGTTGATTTCTTCCATCTGAATGTTTTTATGTTAAAGTTTGAATATTAAAACATCACTCGATAAAGAAAGAGCAAGAAGCCAGCCATGGTGGTTCATACCTGTAATTCCTGCATGGATTACACAGCATGCCTGTAATCCCAGGCAAATTGCTTGAGCTCAGGAATTCGAGACCAGCCTGAGCAACACGGTTAAACTCCGTCTTCATGAAAACATACAAAAAATTTAACCAGGTGTGGTGGTGCATGCCTGTAGTCCCAGCTACTCGGGAGGCTGAGGTGGGAGGATCACTTGAGCCCAGGAGGCAGAGGTTGCAGTGAGCCGGGATCATGCCACTGCCCTCCAGCCTGGGCAACAGAGCCAGACCCCATCTCAAAAACAAAAAAGAGAGAGAACTGAAAAGTTCTCATTAAAAGTTCAGAAGTGTCTACATTTTATTTTGCATATGTGCATTATTTGCAACCACATCAATGTAAAAGCAAAATGAAAAACCTATCTCCCTGGGATGTAAAACACTTTGACGCTACCTAACTATCAAGGAAGTCAGAGCTTTGTGAAATAAATCTGCAGCACTTAAGCAAGAGAAGTTCTTTTGACAATTTTTCTGAAAGGCTCAGAAACTGATTTACTTTAGTCTTCCAAGTATAAGAGGAAGGTAGCATAATTAGGAGAGAGAACATGCATTTATTTAAGGTCTGAAGGACCTGAGTTTGAATCCTGCTGTTTCATTACTAGCTGGGTGACGCTGGACTCATTATTTAACCCCTCTGAGAATGCTTCCTCTCAGCAAATTGGGCCTGTTACCATCTGCTTCAGGTGGCATCAGTGCAACATAAATGAAATAGGTAGGTGGGTGGCTAACTGGTGTCTGATGTATAGTCATATTCGTTTCCCCTCTTCTCCCCTTTTAAACTTGTATTACTCCCATAGTCAGGTTTAAGCCTCTGATGATAGGCTGTCTTATTTGTCCTCGTATCCACTCAGCATAGTGCCTTACACTTAGAAGTGTCAAAGAAGAACTGCCCCCTAGCACTTTGGGAGGCCAAGGTAGGTGGACTGTCTGAGCTCAGAAGTTCAAGACCAGCCTGGGCAACATGGTGAAACCCCGTCTCTACTAAACAAAATATAAAAATTAGCCAGGCATGGTGGCACACACCTGTAGTCCCAGCTACTCGGGAGGGAGGCAGGAGAACTGCTGGAATCTGGGAGGCAGAGGTTGCAGTGAGCTGAGAACATGCCACTGCCCTGCAGCCTGGGCAACAGAGTGAGACTCTGTCTAAAAAAGAAAAAAAGAACTGCTTCCTCGATAGTAACTAGCAATGTTCATAAGAGGGTTTTGTTTTTTGTTTTTTATCTTTTGTTAAAAAGAGCTATTCCAGAACTATCCAACAGTCCCTCCCCCAACTCCCCAGCGCCTCTCTCCTCAAGATGCCCTTCCTGATCTGCCCTTCTGGGTCCATGGGAAAGACAGTCTGCTCAGCTGGGACTCCATCCTGCTGCCAGGACAGAGGAGGTGAAGGGCAAATCTGGCCACATCATTCCCTTCGGATTTCTTTAGTAGCAGCCCCACTCCCAGCACCTTTAGAAGAAGTGGCAGCTGCACCTAAAACCCCAAACTCCATGGAATAACATAGAAAACCCCAGCCAGGAGCAGTGGCTCACGCCTGTAATCTCAACACTTTGGGAGGCTGAAGCAGGTGGATCACCTGAGGTCAGGCATTCAAGACCAGCCTAGCCAACATGGTGAGACCCCCATGTCTACTAAAAACACAAAATTAGTGGGGCGTGGCTGCAGATGCCTGTAATCCCAGCTACTCAGGAGGCAAGGCTGGAGAATCACTGGAATCGGGGGGGTGGAGGCTGCAGTGAGCTGAGATGGTACCACTGCACTCCAGCCTGGGCAACAAGAGTGAGACTCCAATCTCGGGAAAAAAAAGACAAAAAGGATCTGAGCTGTCCTCCAGTCTCCTGGTCATGGCAAGCACCCAGGGGTCAGCCCGGGGCCTTCCTCCTGCCTCCATCTGCATTCTCCCTCGCTCTTGCTCAGCTCATCCACATTCAGGATTTTCAACACAGGCTACATAGGCCAACAACCATGTGGCTCCCTAGTCCCCCTCCTGCCCCTGAGCTCCAGACTCACATCCGATTGCCTCTTTAATGTCTCCGCTTGAATGCCCAACGGGCATCTCAAAAAACACTTTCCAGGCCGGGCGCGGTGGCTCAAGCCTGTAATCCCAGCACTTTGGGAGGCCGAGACGGGTGGATCACGAGGTCAGGAGATCGAGACCATCCTGGCTAACACAGTGAAACCCCGTCTCTACTAAAAAAATACAAAAAACTAGCCAGGCGAGGTGGCGGCGCCTGTAGTCCCAGCTACTCCGGAGGCTGAGGCAGGAGAATGGCGGGAACCCGGGAGGCGGAGCTTGCAGTGAGCTGAGATCCGGCCACTGCACTCCAGCCTGGGCAGCGGAGTGAGACTCCGTCTCAAAAACAAAAGATCAAAAGAAAGTCGACACTTCCCCCATGGCCTCCCAGTTTTCCCCATGGTAAGAAACAGCCCACTGGGTGCCGTGTTGTTTGAGTCACACTCTCAAGACAGATTTCTCCCTTCTGTCCATCATCTGTTCCCCATCTCTGTCTCCACAGTATATCATAGCTTGGTGCCCCAGCACCTAGCACAGCACACCACAAGCTTCCTGTAAATGTGTGCTGAGTCACCCCGGGAGGGCACCTGCTAATCAGGGAGGTCTCTCCTGGCACAGGTCACTTAGGAAAGGCACTTGTCTCTCACACAGGAGGCGGAGAGGACAGCCCAGAACAAGGACTCAGGACTCTCCTGTGGTCTGAAGTCTGAATGGCCTGCGGTCCAGGAGAGTACCTGGGTTGTGAACTCAGAGACTCGGCTGCCAGGAGAGCGGGGAGGAGGGAGCCCAGGCCAGGCTGTCCCCATCGATCCTGGGAGCCAGTGGCGGCAGGAAAGGCCCACAGCCCGGGATAAACCAGCCACCACCGGATCCCTGCCCTGCATTTTCCAAGCTGGACAGCTACGACTTCCTGTACTTAATACCTTCATGTCTCTTCTGTTCCGCCACCCTAGAATGTGATGAAATCTTTCAGAAAGCCCAGCCTGTCTCAGCTGGGACAAAGAAACGAAGCATGAAAGTGTTGGTACTTGGACCAGAGCATTAAAGAAGAAACAAGGCCCCTGGGCAGTGAGGTGGTGGCAGCAGGTCACAGAGTGAGAACCTTGCCCTGAGAGGGATGAAACCACAGGGGACTAGGCCAGCCAAAGAGTGTCCTGCAGGGCTGCCCTTGGTGTTGGAGGCTCTAGATCAGTAATGCACACAAATGATGTGCCACCAGTGAGGGACATTAGCGTCAACAAATGCAGACACCGTCTTGGCGCTGTGGTTCATGCCTGTAATCCCAGCACTCTGAGAGGCCAAGGCAGGCAGATCACTTGAGGTCAGGAGTTCAAGACCAGCCTGGCCAACATGGTGAAACCTGTCTCTACTAAAAATACAAAAATTAGCCTGGTGTGGTGGCACGTGCCTGTAATCCCAGCTACTTGAGAGGCTGAAGCAGGAGAATCGCTTCAACTCAGAAGGCAGAGTTTGCAGTGAGCCAAGATCGTGCCACTGCACTCCAGCCTGGGTGAGAGAGTAAGACTCTGTCTCAAAAAAAAAAAAAAAGAGGTAGACACAGCTATGTCTTACCTACATGAGGTTAAATGGAAAATCTTGGGCAGGTAAGAGCCTGTACAACAGCTACGGGCGAACTGCCTCTCCGGTTCTGAATGCTCACTGGCAGAAGCAAAAAGGAAGCAGCAGTCACTGACACAGGGCCTTGTGTCTACAAGATCCAAGTGAACTAGAAGGCCCTATTTCCCTGACACTTAAACAAATTGCCCCTGAGCCCTCATAAGGGGCGCAAAAGACTGGGGTGAGATTTTTTGGTTTTTATTTTGAGATGGAGTTTTGCTCTTGTCGCCCAGGCTAGAGTGCAATGGCATGAGCTCGGCTCACTGCAACTTCTGCCTCCTGGATTCAAGTAATTCTCCTGCCTCAGCCTCTCGAATAAGCTGGGATTACAGGCACATGCCACCACACGCGGCTAATTTTTTTATTTTTGGTAGAGACAGGGTTTCACCATGTTGGCCAGGCTGGTCTTGAACTCCTGACCTCAGGGGATCCACCCACCTCGGCCTTCCAAAGTGTTGGGATTACAGGTGTGAGCCACCGCGCCCAGCCTGATGTGGGTTTTAGAATGGCCTATGTCTCCTTTATGATGGAAAGTTGCTGAGGTGAAGGAAACGAGAAATGGCATGCTCAAGGCAGAAGCAAAAGAAAAGACGGGCAGCCGCGCCCTCCCGCAGCTCCCCTGGCCACTAGCACACTCCAGCGCCAGCGCTCCTTGCCTTCATGCACGGCCCACAGCCACAGCCGGGAATCACATGCCAGAAAACGTTCGCTCAGAAGCCCAGGATCAAGCAGTGAAGCTATCCCAGGAAAACCCCCTACAGCCGCCTAAATCCATCAGCAATTCACGTCCTCAAAACAAACACACAAAAGAATAAAGGTTCATGTGTCACTAAATGCTACAGACTGAACAAGGTCCCCCAGAGCAAGTATTTTAGCAAACACCAAACGCCAATGGGTTACGTGCTAAAAAAAAAAAAAAAGCTAAAATTAAAAAACATATTTAAAAAAAATGAAAAGACTATCCAGTTAACATAAGATTTAGGCAGCAGTGTTTGTTTTTTAAAGCAGTGAAGGCTATGAGAAGGCAGCACAGAGGGAAATCTAGCTATTTTTAATGCAACATGTTCACAGCCTACCTTTTCACACCCAATAACACACTCACAGGGCAGTATGACAGAAAAAAAGAAAAAGAAAAGAAAGAGGAACAAGCAAAAATTAGAAACATGTAAGAACAGAAATAATTTTGATAGCTACAACACTACACGGACAAGAACGGGCCATGGGTTTTTATGAGGGGCACATGTGAGCTTGTAAGTAAATTACACCTGCACCTCATGTCCCAGGGAAGTCCAGGACCTGAAGGGAGAATGATCTGTCAGGGGGCCTATCAGCATGGTCAGTGTGTCAAACCATAACTGGACTTACATCTGGGCATTTCCTGTTGAGCTACCCAATACTATCCCGTTCCAGGTTGGACACTTTCTCACTCCTACCAAGAGTTGCAGGGGAGAGCAAGGCTCTATTCCTGCACCAAATCATTCCTTCAAAAATTAGAGAATCGGCCAGGCACTGTGGCTCACGCCTGTAATCCCAGCACTTTGGGAGGCTGAGGCAGGCAGATCACTTGAGGTCAGGAGTTCAAGACCAGCCTGGCCAACATGGTGAAATCCTGTCTCTACTAAAAATACAAACATTAGCCAAGTGTGGTGGTGCACGCCTGTAATCCCAGCTACTCAGGAGGCTGAGGCACGAAGAATCATTTCAGCCCAGGAGGCAGAGGTTGCAGTGAGCCGAGACGGCGCCACTGCACTCCAGCCTGAGTGACAGAGCAAGATGACATCTCAAAAAAAAAAAATTGGCGAACCATGGAGAAACAAAAGCAACAACAGGTTACCCATTACAAGAGGAGGATATATTTTATTTGAGTTCACTGGTGTCATGATCTCACTGAACTTCAAATGCTAACTGACGTCTAATTGCGGTTGTCCCACTACAGTGAGCAAGCAGCTGTATTTGCCACTGTATTTTCAGTGCCTGGAGCCATGCCTGGCATATGAAGGCTCTCAACGAACACTTGTCAGTCATTATCCACCACGTGTGACGCACTGCGTAGCAGCACACTCCCGTTCCTCCTGCGGGGTTGTGAGCACAGATTTTAAAAGGCAAAAAAGACCTGGCATTCGAAGGTGGATCTGCAACCTCACAGCCGAGAAGTGGGTGACTGAAAAATGTCACTGGCGCCCATGTGGCAAAGGAGGAAGGCATGAGTCAAGGGGTCAGAGCGGGGTTCCTGACCCATGCTGCCTGTGAGCTTCAACCCTTCACCCCTTCTCTGTAAAGCAGGGGCAGGCCACTTCCCTGCCAACCTCGCAGGTGGCCGCCAAGCTGTGCATAGCAGAGAGCAACACCTTATCAGGGATGACTCCCGCAGGTGCCTGCTGGCTGGACAGCAGTGTGCGCTCTTCAAGAGGCACAGGAGGCGCAGCAGAAGGCAACGAGGTGAGGTAGAAAGGCCCTGGGCCTCAGAGACAGACCTGGTGCTTGTAGCAGCTCTGCTGCTCGCTGGCTGCCCAGGTCTCTAAACCTTGCTGCCTCAGCCCCACATCAGCCAGCACAGCAACCCGGCGTAGATCACGGGGCTGCCGTGAGGATTCAATACAGAGCAGGTCTACGGCATGCCTTTCCCTTTCCTGAAGCCAAATATGCACATTGGGTGAAGAAATGAAAATTCCTTCCTTCCAGACCCTGCAAAGCACCACAGGCAGGTGTGACTGAGGCTATTCTATGCTTCCAACTCTGAGGGCTGGACTTAGACTACTGTGTCTCAATTCTCTGATCATTTCTCCTCATACTTACCAACAACCAGAAAGACACCGTTTGACCTTAGATAAATTTTAGAAACATACTGAGCACCTACTTTGCAGCAGGCACTGTGGTGGCATGCACATGACATCACTGAATCCTCACCTGTGGCTCATCAGCCAATCCTACACAGGAGGAGGGAGAGCCCTGTCCAAGCCCGGAGGCCAGTGACTGACACAGTGACACATCACTTTCCCTGGCAAATGGGGACGCCCTCTTGGCAAACAGTTGCTGCCTAGGCTTGCATCTCATCCAGCTCTGCAGAACAGCCACCATGGCAAGACAGAGCAGCGAGCAGAGAGTGGAAGGAAGTGGCGAGGAAGAGCTCATCTGAAATTCTGATTTGAAATACAGTTTTAGACTTAATAACAGGCAAGATGGGAAGCCGACCTTTCCCTGCTCTATCCAACACTCCTTGTACGCAGAGAGAACAAACATACTTTTCATTTGTATAAGGTAGCTGTTTAGGAGCTCCCAGGTGGTATTTCTGGCACCCGATACCTGTGCTTGGCTGCTCTGTAAGTGAGGAATTCGACACTGTGGCCATCAGGAGAGAAAAGGTAGCCACATACGCAGGGTGCACAGCCTGGCAATCAGGAGACATGGGCTCTACTTCTAGCTCAGCTAGGACCTAGCCCTTACCTCTCCAGATTCACCCTCTCATCTGTGAACCAAAGGGACGAGACTGAATTAAGTGTTCAAACTGTGCTCTAGCACAGTGCTGTCCAACAGAAATAAAACACAAGCCACATCATAAGTAAATTTCAGTTTCTAGCTGCCACATTTTTAAAAGTAAAAATGAAACAGTTGATACTGATTTTTAAAATATAGTTTATTTAACCTAAGATAGGTAAAATACTATCATTTCAACATGTAATCTATATAAAACATATTAGCAAGAAAGTTGGCCAGGCACAGAGGTTCACACCTGTAATCCCAGCACTTTGGGAGGCCAAGGCAGGCGGATCACTTGCGGCCAGGAGTTCAAGACCAGCCCGGCCAATGTGGCAAGATCCTATCTCTATTAAATATACAAAACTTAGCCAGGCACGGTGGGACATGCCTGTAGTCCCAGCTACTTGGGAGGCTGAGGCATGAGAATCACTTGAACCCGGGAGGTGGAGGTTGCACTGAGCCAAGATCGCACCACTGCACTCCAGCCTGAGAGACAGGCTGTCTCAAAAAAAAAAAAAAAATTAGCAAGAAAGTTTACTTTTGCAGAAGTAAGTTTCAAAATCTGGCATGGGTTTTATTCACAGCCCATCTCAACTCAAACTAGCCTCGTGTCTAGTGCTCAAAAGCCACAACTGGCTGTGGCTGCTGTATGGGACAGAGCTCCAGGAGTCCCACAAGTGGAGCCCCACTAAAAAAAAGGGGAGTGTACACGACAACTCTAAAAGACTCCCCCAAACCAAAGGCTGTCTCTGTCTTTAAAAGTCACTGGTTTTTGTTTGGTTTTTTAGCAGCACTCAAACAGATTCTGACAGAAAGTCATTAGTTTTAAAAACCAATGGACAACACCTTTCTACTCCTTGCTGCAATAAAATTCTGCCATGCGCTTTCCCTTTCTGATGTAGGGAAGCCAAGGGGCCTGGGTCTCTAGGTAAACTTACCTGCTGTCTGTGTCCAGTCCTACAAAATCCTTTTTCTCAAACGGGACACAGAGAAGGGGGATCTTATCCCCAGACTTGTCTGTGGCTCTGTCCAGACGCTTGGACTCCAGCACAATGAAGAGTGACTCGATGAAGTCCTCGATTCTCTTCTCCACTGTCTGGCAGTCCTCATAGTTGGGGTAGAAGGCCACGTCGGTGCGTGGCTGCTCCACGATCTCCCCCTGCAGCCCGAAGACAAAGAGCCGGGAGTCATACAGCGTGGAGCCATAGATCTCCTTCTGCACGTGGAACTTCTCGAAGGTCTGCGGCCAGTCCTTGGCCGAGAAGCAGTCTGTGATGGTGATGAGGCCCACGACTTTGCGGTGGGTCTGGAAGTCGCCCCACTCGTTGTTCTCAGGTGGATAGTGGTGCCTGTAGCGGATGTAGAGGACCCGCTGGGAGTCCCTCACGCTGATCTGACTCACAGAGCAAATCCTCTTATAGATCCTGAAGAAGTTCTCCTCGGAGACGATGCCCACAGGCTGGACCACCACGAGCAGCGTCTGGTGGTCCTCAGCACACTGCATGTAGTCAGGGACACTCATTTTGAAGTCCCTGTTCAGAGAGAAGAAATGAGGCTGTGAGACGCAGAGTCCTGAGAGCTGACAGCCCACTCTGGGAGGCAGTGACTCTGACCTTCACTAGCCAGAGGCAGGGGAAGCCCCAAGGAAAGCCATAGCGTCAACAGGTCTTAGGGCTCCACACGTGGCTGTCACAGCTCTGATCACAATGCTGTAACTGTTGACCTTCAGTCCCTCGGCATCAGCTTGGAGCTTCTGCAGAAATGGGGCTGTTTCTTGTCTTTCTATTCCCACTACCTAACCAGGAGTAGTAAGAGTCAGTGCTCAAAAATATCTGTTGAGTGAATGAATAAACACGTGTGTAATTGCTCCCCCATCCCCTCAACAGGATATTAAGAAAAATCCACCATGCAGTCAGATCTGGATTTGAATTCTGGGCTCCCTGGAACTCCTCAGCTACAAAATAGTGGTGATAATAGAACTTGTCTTGGCTGGGCACGGTGGCTCACACCTGTAATCCTAATACTTTGGGAGGCCGAGGCTGGCAGATCACATGAGGTCAGGAATTTGAGACCAGCCTGGCTAACATGGTGAAACCCCACCTGTACTAAAAATACAAAAATTAGCCGGGCGTGGTGGCACGTACCTGTAACCCCAGCTACCCAGGAGGCTGAGGCAGGAAAATTGCTGGAACCTGGGAGGTGGAAGCTGCAGTGGGCCGAGATCGTGCCACTGCACTCCAGCCTGGGTGACAGAGTGAGACTCCATCTCAAAAAAAAAAAAAAAAAAAGAGGTGGGGCATGGTGACTCATGCCTGTAATCCCAGCACTCTGGGAGGCCGAGGCAGGCAGATCACGAGGTCAGGAGAGACCGAGACCATCCTGGCTAACATGGTGAAACCCCGTGTCTACCAAACAAAACAAAAAAATTAGCTGGGTGTGGTGGCGGGTGCCTGTAGTCCCAGCTACTTGGGAGGCTGAGGCAAGAGAATGACATGAACCCGGGAGACAGAGCTTGCAGTGAGCCGAGATCGTGCCACTGCACTCCAGCCTGGGCAACAGAGCCAGACTCCATCTCAAAAAAAAAAACAGAATTAAAAGAAAAAGAACTTACCTTATAAAACTCTATTTGGATTGAGGAGGTTGCGAATGTAAAGGGCCTAGCATTGTGCCTAACATACAAGGAGAGATTACGCAAATATACCACTGCTCCTTTATAAACGGGAGAGTTGCCATAACCTCTCTGAGCCAATTTTGTCAGATATCAAAAGAAAACGTTATTACCTGATTCCCCAGAGCTGGGGAAAAATTAAATTAGATGACCCACATGAAAGAATCTGGCTCATAGGAGATCCTCAATACATGTTTGTTGAAGGAATTAGTGAACAAACAAACAAACGGACAATGGAATGAATGCTGGCCCCAGCCCACAGACCGTCAGGATGGGAACCCCACTGCATGGAAGTCAGGGCTGATATTCAACTCCCAGCTCTACACGTACGACCTGGGTGACCTGGAGCAAGCCTGTGCACCTCCCTGAACCCCAGTTCCATCGTGAATAAAAATGAGGATAGTAACACATACCTCAAGGTGTCAGCAAGTCAACACTCTGGTTGTGATAACGTACCATGGTTTTATAAGATGGCACCACAGGGGGAAATTGGGCAAAAGGTATATAGGATCTCTCGGTATTATTTCTGACAAATACACATGGAGCTACAACTACTACAGTCTCAAATAAAAAGTCAAATTTTTTTAAAGGTGAGGGAGATTAAATGAGCTCTCTATATACACACCTCCACTGTCCCCATCAACGGGCTCACACGTCCTCAGGGTATTTGGTCCCCATGGCCAGAGGCAGCTGTACTATGAGCTAATGGGGTTCAGCTTCAGGCCCCTTCCATGGCCCTCTATCTAATTTTGCTTTTTTTTTTTTTTTTTTTTTTTTTTTGAGACGGAGTCTCGCTCTGTCTCCCAGGCTGGAGTGCAGTGGCGGGATCTCCGCTCACTGCAAGCTCTGCCTCCCGGGTTCACTCCATTCTCCTGCCTCAGCCTCCCAAGTAGCTGGGACTACAGGCGCCCGCCACCACGCCTGGCTAATTTTTTGTATTTTTAGTAGAGACAGCGTTTCACTGAGTTAGCCAGGATGGTCTCGATCTCTTGACCTTCTGATCCACCCGCCTCAGCTTCCCAAAGTGCTGGGATTACAGGCGTGAGCCACTGCACCCAACTAATTTTGCATTTTTAATTTTGTTTTCTTTTTCTTAAATAGGAAGCCCAAAACTGCATGACCTTCAGGTCACCAAAGCCTGACTGCAGAGATCGTGGCAGTAACCCTCCCAGGTGAGACACTAAGATTAAAATGACATAGCCACAAGACCTCTGTGAAATTCTAATGGCAAGCCTCTCACCCTGCACTGAGAGGAGGACTGCGTGTTGGGGGCTATCCCATTCTGAATATGCAGATCCCACAATGGACTATACACGGCAACCCCAGCACTATAAACTTCAAAAATGCACATGGATAGGGGAGTATGGACAAAATTATATTTAAAGAAAAGGAAACCCTAGCCTCCCAACATGTCTTGTTTCTGCCCAGGATCTAAATGGTTCACAAGTATATTCTATGTGTATGACTCAGCCCAAGTCCCCGACTCCAGTGCTCATGCTCTTAAGGACGATGCCCTACTCTCTCCTGCCCTGTCCTCACAATGATTCCCTGAAGAGTCTTTTCTGCACACAAAAACCACCTTGGAAAGAACCAAAATCACATCATCTTCCAACAAAGAGGCATAACACCCCTCGGAGGACATATCAAAATACTGAGCAGGGGAGACTGGAGAGGTCATGTTTCTCAAAAGCAGGCATGGGTTTAACAGAAGTTGAGAAACACTGAAGCCTTCATTCTACAGAGGAGAGTGCGGCCCACCGCAGATGAAGAAAGGGCCGTATTTTAAAAGTATCATCTCGGCCAGACATGGTGGCTCACACCTGTAATTTGGGAGGCCGAGGTGGGAGGATCACTTGAGGTCAGGAGTTCGAGACCAGCCTGGTCCACATGGCAAAACCCGGTCTCTACTAAAAATACAAAAATTAGCCAGGAGTGGTGGCGCACACCTGTAGTCCCAGCTACTCCGGAGGCTGAGGCAGGAGAATTGCTTGAACTTAGGAAGTGGAGGAGGCAGTGAGTCAAGATCACACCATTGCACTCCAGCCTGGGCAACACAGTGAGACTCCATCTCAGAAAAATAAATAAATAAAAATAATTTAAAAATAAAAAGTGGCCGGGCGCGGTGGCTCAAGCCTGTAATCCCAGCACTTTGGGAGGCCGAGACGGGCGGATCACGAGGTCAGGAGATCGAGACCATCCTGGCTAACACGGTGAAACCCCGTCTCTACTAAAAAAATACAAAAAAAAAAAAAACTAGCCGGGCGAGGTGGTGGGTGCCTGTAGTCCCAGCTACTCGGGAGGCTGAGGCAGGAGAATGGCGTAAACCCGGGAGATGGAGCTTGCAGTGAGCTGAGATCCGGCCACTGCACTCCAGCCTGGGCGACAGAGCGAGACTCCGTCTCAAAAAAAAAATAAAAAGTATCGTCTCATCTAAAAAGCAGCATAATCAGCCAGGTGTGGTGGCTCACACCTGTAATCTCAGCACTTTGGGAGGCCAAGGCAGGCAGATCACTTGAGGTCAGGAGTTGGAGACCAGCCTGACCAACATGGAAAAACCCTGTCTCTAATGAAAATACAAAAAAATTAGCCAGGCGTGGGGGTGCATGCCTGTAATCCCAGTTACTCAGGAGGCTGAGGGAGGAGAATCGCTTGAACCCAGGAGGTGGGGGTTGCAGTGAGCTGAGATCGTGCCACTGCACTCCAGCCTGGGCGATAAGAGTGAGACTCCCTCTCAAAAAATTAAAAAATAAAAAATAAAAACACCTGACCTCACACCTGTGATCTCAGCACTTTGGGAGGCCAAGTCGAGTGGACTGCCTGAGGACGTCAGGAGTTTGAGACCAGTCTGGCCAACATGGCAAAACGCTTTCTCTAATAAAAATACAAAAATTAGCCAGGCATGGTGACATACACCTGTAATTCCAGCTATTTGGGAGGCTGAGGCACAGGAATCGCTTGAACCCAGGGAGGAGGAGGTTACAGTGAACTGAGATCACACTACTGCACTCCAGCCTGAGTGATAGAATAAGACTCTTAACAACAACAACAAAAAAAAAGACGCCAGCTACTGAGCCAGTTCTGGTATCTGAGACTAAGCTAATACAGGTATTAAAACAGCAAAAATACATATCTTCAACTTGGCAGTTCCTCCATAGAGCTACCATAAAACTAGCAATCCAAGAGATCTGAAAACATGCGTCCACACCAAAAACTTGTACAGGAATGTACATAGCAGCATTATTCCTCTTTTCTTGAGACGGAGTTTTGCTCTGTCACCCAGGCTGGAGTGCAGTGGCAGGATTTCAGCTCACCTCAACCTCCACCTCCCAGGTTCAAGCCATTCTCATGCCTCAGCCTCCTGGGAAGCTGGGACTACAGGCGTGAGCCACCATGCCCGGCTAATTTTTGTATTTTTAGTGGAGATGGGGTTTCGCCATGTTGTCCAGGCTGGTCTTGAACTCATGACCTCAGGTGATCCACCTGCCTCAGCCTCCCAAAGTGCTAGGATTACAGGCACAGCATTATTCTTGTTTGTCTGTGTGTTTGTTTTCTCACTCTGTCGCCAGGCTGGAGTACAGTGGTGCGATCTCGGCTCACTGCAAACTCCGCCTCCCAGGTTCAAGGGATTCTACTGCTTCAGCCTCCCGAGTAGCTGGGACTACAGGCGCCCGCCACCTCGCCCAGCTAATTTTTGTATTTTTAGTAGAGAGGGTGTTTCACCATGTTGGCCAGGATGGTCTCGATCTCTTGACCTCGTGATCCACCACCTCAGCCTCCCAAAGTGCTGGCATTACAGGCGTGAGCCACCACGCCCGGCCAGGCACGCATTATTCTTTATAGCTAAGGAGTGAAAACAACACAAATGTCCATCAACTGCCTGATACACAAAATGTTAAATCCATACAATGGGATATTATTCAGACACAAAAGGAACAAAGTGTTGATGTAAGCCACAACGTGAAAAACTTCTGAAAGCATTGTGCTGAGTGAAAGAAGCCAAATACAAAAGGTCACATGTTGTATGATTCCATTAATATTAAATGCCCTGAATATGCAAATCTATATGTATCGAAAGTAAATTGGTGGCTGCCAGGGACTGTGGGAGGGGGAAATGAGGAGTGACTGCTAATGGGTATGGAGTTTCTTTCTGGGGTGATGAAAATGTTCTGGAATGACAATGGTTACCCAAGTGTGAATATATTAAAAATCACTGAATTGGCCGGGCTCGGTGGCTCACGCCTGTAATCCCAAAACTTTGGGAGGCCAAGATGAGTGGATCACGAGGTCAGGAGTTCGCAATCAGCCTGGCCAACATAGTGAAATCCCGTCTCTAATAAAAATACAAAAAAGAATTAGCCGAGCATGGTGGCAGGAACCTGTAATCCCAGCTACTCGGGAGGCTGAGGCAGGAGAATCGCTTGAACCCGGGAGGCGGAGGTTGCAGTGAGCCGAGATCACGCCATTGCACTCCAGCTCGGACGACAGTGAGAGACTCCTTCTCAAAAAAAAAAAAAAAAAGTCACTGAATTGTACACTTCAAAGCAGTGGATTTTATGGCAGGTAATCGAGGCTCAATGAAGCTGTTATTTTTGACACACTAGATTTCTGAAACATTGTTTACATGTTTCCAGACAACTATTTTTCCCTCTACACTACTGGTCTTCCACACAATTAAAAAAAAAAAAAACGAACAAACACACACAACAAAACCTAGCCAGATCTGTAGGACGGCAATGTACCTGGGCCTCCAATATCATTCATCCGATGCTCTGTTTCATGTTAACAAATAAAGATGTCATAGGTAGCTATGACTACCTCAGAAACACTGGACAGTCACCAGTTTAAACTAGGGCCGTGGGGGATGGAAGGCAAGTCACTCCCCGGTACCTTCCAACTGGGCCTTGCTTCCAACGTTTTAATTCCTCTCTCTATAGAAGCATTTGAAGACAGACAATGCATCCTAACACGGGAAAACTTTCGGTTAACAGACATTCACGTTG
Organism: Piliocolobus tephrosceles; assembly: GCF_002776525.5. Classification (NCBI taxonomy): domain Eukaryota; kingdom Metazoa; phylum Chordata; class Mammalia; order Primates; family Cercopithecidae; genus Piliocolobus; species Piliocolobus tephrosceles. Next base: position 143,922,463 of record NC_045440.1, read on the forward strand.
GGAAGGTCCGTAGGGGTGGAGGGGCGTGGGGTGGGCTGACAGGGAGAAGACCACAGGCCAGCAGGCTCATTTCCTCTCCCCACGCTTCCCTGGGATAAGTTGGAGTTGACAGCGCGCTTATCCCACAGAGTACCGCCTGATGCCGCCCAGCTAGATCGGAGGCACTTTGAATCCACGAGACGAGAGGGAAAGGGCTAGAGGAGAAGCCCGGGAGCGCAGGGCGGGGAAAGCGCCGGGGGCGTGGGCTGTGCAGGTCCCCAAGCCCCAGCCGCGTGTCCCAGACCCCGCGGGCTCCAGGGGGCGTAGCCAGGCCCAGGGGCGGGGGTCTCCGGCGTTGCGGACGGCCCGGGAGGGGAAGTCAGGCGGAGACAGCTCGGAGGCGCAGAGGGGAAGGGGACCCCGCCGCGGGCTCGGGACAGCAGAGCCGGCCCAGGCAGCAGGTGTGGGCCGGGTCCCGGACAGGTGTCCGCCGGGTCTTCAGCGGGTGTGGACACCGCCTTGGACAGGTGTAAGCAGAGCGCCAACAGGAGCCAGGGCGCCTCGAGCAGGTGCAAGCTGAACCTCGGCCGGGCACCGGACCCGGACAGGTGTGGCGGGCTCGGCCCGGACAGGTGAGGACCGGGCTAGCCCCTCCGTGGGACGCGCCGACTCCGCGGCCAGCCGCGCAGCCAGCCCTCCCCGCAGCCGGCCCGAATTGCCTGACCGGGAGCCCCCCCGCTTTGCACTTACACAGCCGGTGGCCCCGGGCCCGGAGCGGGAGCCCACGACCTGGCGGGCAGCGGGACCGAGCAGCCTCTGCGGCCACTTCCCCGGCTCGGGGCTGGCGTTTCCGACTAGCGGCCGAGCCGGCGCTGCTCCTGCGTCTGCGCGGAGGCCGGGCCCGGGCACGGGCCAGCGATCCGTCCCGGGTTTTGCAAGAGATGCGAGGGAAGCCAGGGGGCAGGAGCCAGGGAGAAAGGAGGGAGGAGGAGCTAGGGAGAGAAGAGGGGACAGGGTATGGAGGGGACAGGGGGAGGGAATCGGGGACAGGGAGGGAGGGGACAGGGAGAGGGAGGAGGAGGGAGAGAAAAAGGAGGGGAGAAAGGACGGAGGAGGAGGAGTCGGGAAGGAGGGAGATGGAGGGAGGAGGCAGAGAGGGACGGGGCAAGAGAGCGGAGACTGGGAGGAAAGTTTCTGCACCTGGGGCAGCGCAGCTGGAAGGAGGCCCAGTCCTGTCTCCGCCGCTTACCAGTCCCTCAGGGCGCGCAGCTCAAACTTCCTCTGTGAAGCTCCGGGGTGGAGGCCCCGCGGAAACCCACTGTGGATACTCCCGGCACCCCCCCATGACCCCCACGGTCGTGACCCCCCTTTTCAGGTTGGGTGACCGTGGCGCGAGCGACCTGGGAGCGCCTCTAGCATCGCAGGGCCCGGGAGACACGTAAGGTGCGAGCCCCAGTCTGGTTCGACTGCCCTCTTTGTGGCGCGCGGTCTTGATCCCCAGCTGGCACCATGGCACTCCCGACTTTGAGGGCCCCAACAATCCATCCACATAAAAGGCTCCAAAGAGGCGACAGGGTTTAGGACAGCTGTCGTTAGTTCAGTGCCAAGGCGCCAAGCTTGCTAAGTGCGGGCAGAAGCCATTTAAGGATTTAAAACCCTCTGGGTTCCAAAACAATAAAATAAAGCTGGAGATGGGGGAGGCTTACAGACTTAAGATGCCCAGCACATGAATTAACAGTGGCATCCTCAGGGAAGATGGAAAACAGCCGTTCTCCGTTTTGTATGTTTAATGTTCTGTTTGAATCTTTTAACACGTACATGTATTTCTTTTTCAATTAAAAAATCCTGACCAGGCGCAGTGGCTCACGCCTGTAATCCCAACACTTTGGGAGGCCGAGGCGGGTGGATCACTTGAGGTTAGGAGTTGGAGGCCAGCCTGGCCAACATGGTGAAACCCCGTCTCTACTAAAAATACAAAATTAGCCAGACATGGTGGCGTGCGCCTGTAATCCCAGCTACTCAGCAGGCTGAGGCAGGAGAATCGCGTGAACCTGGGAAACAGAGGTTGCAGTCAGCCGAGATCACACCATTGCTCCAGCCTGGGCAATAAGAGCAAAACTCTATCTCAAAAAAAAAAAAAAAAACAACTGAAAAGGGCCGGGAGTGGTGATTCACGCCTGTAATCTCAGCACTTTGGGAGGCCAAGGCAGCTGGATCACCTGAGGTCAGGAGTTCAAGACCAGTCCGGGCAACATGGTGAAACCCCGTCTCCATTAAAAATACAAAATTAGCTGGGCATGGTGGTAGGTGCCTGTAATCCCAGCTACTGGGGAGTCTGAGGCAGGAAAATCGCTTGAACCCGGGAAGCAGGGGCTGCAGTAAACTGAGATTGTGCCACTGCACTTCAGCCTGGGCGACAGAGAGACTCTGTTTCAAAAAAAAAAAAAAAATCTTAAAAGGAAAAATAAAGAGGACAGGAGTGGTTCTCTCAGCACATACAGCAGCAAGGGAGAAATGGTCTGAACCAGCGCTTTTCCTTTCAGCCAGCAGGCACTTACCCACTCCGGGCTGTGTGACCAGGGCTGTTTTATTATTCACATGTTTTATAAAAGAAGATACTATCCCTCATCCCTGCTCAGGGCTAATGGAAAACCAATTGGGTTTTTATTGAATTATTTTCTACAGAGTCAGAATGAGTTATAAATAACACACATCTTCAGGGCAACACAAATAGAGCTGATTTCCAGCATGCCAGACAGCCAGGAAGTTTTCAGCAGAGGTGCCCGGGGACTGAGGAAGAGTGTCCCTGACAACACAAAAGCTGCCCAACGTGGCTGCCCCATAGTGTTACCACTGCATGGAGGACGTGCAGTGGCTCACAGCTGTAATCCCAGTACTTTGGGAGGCCGAAGCAGATGGATCGCTTGAGCCCAGGAGTTTAAGGCCAGCCTGGGCAACACAGGGAAACTGTCTCTTGGAAAAAATACCTAAATTAGCTGGGCAGGATGGCACAAACCTGTAGTCACAGCTACTCAGGAGACTGAGGCAAGAGGATCGCTTAAGTGCAGCCAGGTCGAGGCTGCAGTAAGCTATGATCACTCCAGCCTGGGAGAGACAGCAAGACCCTGTCTCAAAAAAAAAGTTAAAAAAAATTTTTTTTTAATGAATAAACAAAAGAGTGTATGGGGTTAACAGAGAATACAGAAAAGATACATTTCAAAGGCCACCACTAATGGAGGTCTGAGTGCAGAAACTAGGCTCCAAACTTACCTCATAAGATCCAGGCAAGGGAGCTATTTTTAGTGCTGAGGTCCAGAAAGGATACCCTACTTGGCTGGGGTCAGGCAAGTGGCTGGTGCTATTTAGGGATTCAAATCCAGGGCAGTCAGACCCCACAGACTGTACTCTTTCCATAGGTCTTTTCTTATTCTGTCTATAAGTGTATAAGGCAAGCAACTTGGAAAGCAAGATTGAAAGCTGGCAAAAGGAAACATTGCTTATTTGCAATGTACACACTTCAATCAATGTATGTTGTTGTCTCAGCAAATCTGTGGGGGAAGGGCTTTCTAGCTCACAGGCCATGGAGGGAAGAAATAACTATATTTATTTAGCACAACTAAGAACCAGCTACTTCCTTCGAAATAACACAGTGATGGTACTACCATTTACGAAACTTTTTTTTCTCTTTTTTTTTGAGACAGAGTCTTGCTCTGTGGCCCAGGCTGAAGCGCAGTGGTGCGATCTTGGCTCACTGTAACCTCTTCCTCCTGGGCTCAAGCCGACCTCCCACCTCAGCCTCCCATCATGCCCGGCTAATTTTTGTAATTTTTTTTTTGTAGAAGCAGGGTTTCCCTACGTTGCTCAGGCTGGTCTGGAACTCCTGAGCTCAAGTGATCAGCCCGCCTCGGCCTCCCAAAGTGCTGGAATTACAGGCGTGAGCCACCGTACCCGGCCTCATTTATGAAAGTCTTATCTGGCAGGCAATGTGCAATGTGCTTGGCATAAATATCTCATATCCTCACAATAATCGTATAAACTCGGATTCAACCTCAAGATAAGCACCAAAGCTCATTTTAACCCTCACTGCCCTCTGCAAGGTAACTATACAAATGCTCCTCGATTTATGATGGCTTGCTCCCTGATGAACCCATCGCAAAGTTGAAAAATCGTATGTCGAGCCACCCTAAGCTGGGGACGCCTGCACCATGCTTTCGGAGGTGAATGTAAAGTGGGAAAAGGGGCTCAGTGATTGAGCGGCTAGCCAGGATTCCGCGCCAGGCCTTTCCATGTTTAACAGCTGCTTTCAGAGGTGTGGAAGCCTCCGGGAGGGTCCCTGGGGTAAGACGGGCTGAGCGTCGCCGCCTTCTGCAAGGACACCAGCCTTGAGAGAAGAGAAGAGATAAGGTGCAAAGGAAGAAAGGCGGGGACGCCGCGGTGTCAGTCGAAGCGTGGGCTCCTTAAGGACAGGGGCTGTGTTTGACTCGGCTGTGAATACCCAGCGCCTACACAAGCTCTGACACAGCATACACTCAGTAAACATGGAGTGAATCAGTTCAATGAATGAACGAATGAATGAAACGCCAGAGCCCGCCACAGGGGTCTGCTTCCGCTCCACGCCCGGGCCTCTCACCGGCCAATCAACATCGTGGCTCGTATGCCCTGCCCCCTGATGCCGCGCCCATCACTCGCCCCTCTGGATCCCCTTCGGTTGCGTGGAAATCCCGGAGCAGTGGATTTCCCAGAGGCTCCTCCGGTAGCAGTGCGCATGCTCCAGGGCCGGTAGCTGAAGCATCATTTTCCCGCGGCGCCTAAGGGACGGACTGGAAAGCAATTGGCTTAGGGGACGGAAGCCAAGCTCCACCTGCCTGACGCCCGGCTCTTCTCGCAGAACCGAAGGTTCATTTTGGACCGCCCTTCCCCAGTACCACTCCCACCCCGACGTTGCTCCCAATCGGAACCTATCCTAAACAGGACTGAAAAGAAGAGAGGAGCGACCGGAAGTGACGCACGAGCGCGAGCGGAAAAACAGAGGCCCAGCGCCTGTTGCCTTGGAAACCGAGCCCTAGGCTTGCGTCCCGCGTGCGTCACAGCTCCGGCTGACTACGCCCCGCGCGCGGCCCCGAGGCCCTGAGGCCCAGGGCGGGGACCAAAAGCCGCGCGCTTGAGATGGTGTCGCTGCAGGGCGCGCTACGGGGCGGAGAGGAAATTTAGGGCCTGCCTTTTGTACATTAGGTTAGTCAGCCCAGAAATTTGTATTCAACCCCAGGCGCGTGCCTGGCATTGTGGAAGGCGACACGTGGGGAGAATTGTGACTGGCCCAGATGTCATCCCCCAGCCCAGTGGTCATTCCTCCCTGGAAGTCCTTACCCATCTCACCTGCTCATTCTTCAACCCCCAGTTTCCCGACCTCTCTTTTTCCTCAAGCCACGCCCTTCCACGCTTTCTTGTCTTTTCTGTGGTGTTCCTTCAGTCTAGAATATTCTCCACCTAGCACAATCCTGCTCCTCCCCTGACATTCTGCTGAAATGGCACTCTTCAGCCTTCCTAGGCAGCTGTGGGCTGTGACATGTGTCAGAGACTGATGAGTTTTCTTTTTACTTTTGTATAGTGCCGCATTTTTTTTTCTTTAAGCATACATACATTGATTTTATAATGAAACATAAATCGTTTTTAAAAAGATCAATTATTCTTAAAGAGCTTGTTACTTTCGGGAACACTTTTTGGGGTTAACATTTATATGTATTAGTATACATATAATTTATATATATATATTTCTAAATTCAGAGAAAATTGACACGCATTGTAAAAAGAATCGTGATTATATCCTTTATAATCACCAATTTTTACATTTTTGCCTCATTTTCGCATTCTTCCTCTTTCTCTGTGTCCCAATTATGTCCTTTATAGCTATTTCCCCTCTGTCCAGAATCATACTGTTGCAATTAGTTGTCAAATCTTTTTTTAGTATCCTTTTATCTAGAAAAGGGTCTCAGTCTTTCTTCCTCCTCTTTGTGAAAGTTACAGCTACGGGGATGAGACAATTCTGCTCAGACCTAAGCATACCAAGCCAGGAATGCACAAAAGAGGGCTTATGTTTGAGATAAGAACTGTCTCAAGGACTTTCTAAAATAACCACACAAGAAATTCCTCATGTACATCAAAAGTGTCATGCATTTCTCCACCTACATTTTGCACATATACACACATTTATTTATTTAGAGACAGGGATCTTGCTGGGCTGCCCAGACTGGACTCAAATTCCTGGGCTCAATCAGTCCTCCTGCCTCAGCCTCTAGAGTAGCTGGGACTCCAGGCATGCGCCACCCTGTTATTTCTGTGAGCAGGCTTAGCACTAGGCATTCTTTAGGCCGACAGCAATTCAAGTAAGATGCTGTCCGAAGAACATTTGCCTAGTAGCGGCATCTCCAAAATGAATTGATGCCGCTCCAGCTTTGAGCCTCCAGAACCAAAGAAACCTGTTTCCAAACAGCTTATGTGAACTTCTACATTTGGCCAATAAAAGCTCCCACTTACCCCTGCCCTCTCCAGGTGCACCTGTGGCTTGCCATAGCCATAGCCAGGTGCACCATCCTTTTTGCCTGCTCCTGAATAAATTAATTATATTAGAAGACATTTTTCTCTGATGTCTTTTTTAGGTTAACAACTCTAATATGTTGGAAGAATACAGGCCAGCTACTTCGTAGAATGTTCCTCAATTTGAGTTTGTATGATGCTGTCTCATTATTAGATTCAGGTTATGTATGTTTTACAAAAATACCTCAGGAGTGATGGCATCCTTGGTGCGTTATATCAGGAGGCAAATGATGCGGATTTGTCCCATTGTTTATAATGGTAACATTGGTTGCTTGGTTAGGGTGAAGGGTGCCAAGCTTCTCCACTGTAAAGTTCCTATTTTTTTCTCTGTAATTAATAAGTAATTTGTATGATACTTTGAGATAACAAAGTAGCCTGTTCTTCATCAAACTTTCATCAATGAATTTAACATCCAAAGACGCCTCAAGAATGATCATCAAAAGCAGCCTAGTAATGACTGTCATTTACCATTTAATACATTTCAAACAGTGCACGTGCTCTGTGACATATTCTGGGAAAGAACATGTTACCTGATACATAATCGGTGATCAATAAATAGTATTTACTGATAGGTTTCCTTCCTTTGTAGATAAATGAGGTTTCTTGTTTCACGGGGTATAATTAGAAGCATTACTTTAATCAGCCATCCTGATTATTCTTATTTTGTACCAGCATCTACCTCAGTACCTGGTATATATTAGCAATTCACTTTTTGAATAATGGAAAATTGTGTACACACACACACACATACACACCAAAAAATTATATCAAAAGATTAATTGTGATAATTCAGCAGTTAATGCTTAACCAAGTGTTTTCACCAATGCAGGGCAGTCACTGTCAGAACCAGAAAGCTTTTGAAAGTAAATTATGATAAATCCAACTTAAACAAATCAGATTTTATATTACAAAATGAAGTTTAAAAAAAGAAAGGATTCGAAAAGGAAAAAAATTCTGCCAAGGATTACATATGAGACACCGCAATTCCATGTGTGACCACCAGGTGCCGGAACAAGCTAGGTAGCCACACTAGAAAAACGAACGTCCTCATCTGGGCTGAATTTGCATTTAATTGCCTCAAATTGCTTCTGAAACCCAGGATTTTTTTTGTCACTTTGTCAGTGGAGCTTAGGTCAGTGAGTTCTGGGCAAATCAAGAGTAGGCTGAAGCTGGGGAGGAATTCACAAGCGAGATTTAACTAAATTGGCAGTGGCTTATTCTTGAACTGGGTTCTTAAAAATTCAGGTTATTATATATTACATCATATTGTATTATATATTTTATATGTTACAGACAATATCTAGTAATCCAACTGGAAATATATGTTGTGTATTACATATCAAGTTATTGTATTATAATTCAAGTTAACTTATTCTTTATACCTTTTGGTTTTGTTGTGTGGTTTTATACCTTTTGGGTTTTATGTGATCTTGGCTCACTGCATCCTCCACCCCCAGGGTTCGAGGGATTCTCCCACCTCAGTCTCCCGAGTAACTGGGATTACAGGCACCTGCCACCACACCCTGCTAATTTTTGTACTTTTTTTTTTTTTTAGTAGAGATGGATTTTCACCATGTTGGTCAGGCTGGTCTCGAGCTCCTGACCTCAGGTGATCCACCTGCCCCTGCTTCCCAAAGTGCTGGGATTACAGGCATGAGCCAGTATGCTCGGCCTCTTTATACCTTTTGTATGTTCTAAATATAACAGAGATAAAGCAAAAGTTTTAAAGGAAAGACTGAGGCTACAGGGATTATGTGAATTTTTTCAAAGAACACAAATCAAGTGGAGCGTTTGGGAGTTTTTAAAATCACAATTACCCACACCTTTGCGATTTTTTTTTTTTTTTTTTTTTTTTGAGGTAGAATCTTGATCTGTCACCCGGAGTGCAGTGGTGCCATCTCAGCTCACTGCAGCCTCAACTCCCAAGTTCAGGCAATCCTCCAACCTCATCACCCCAAGTAGTTTGTTTGGTAGAGACAGGGTTTTGGCATGTTGCCCAGGCTGGTCTCAAACTCCTGGGCTCAAGCAATCCTCTGACCTCAGCCTCCCAGAATGCTGGGATCACAGGTAAGAGTCACCATGCCCAGTCCCTTTCCTTCTTTTTCTGAACCAGGTAAAGAGGATTCAGATCAAACTGAACATCAGTGGGAATGGGGCAAATATAAGTGGCTGGAAATATCCTGACAGGACGGAACTAGGAGAGCCCAGCAACGTGCCTGTGGTGCTCCCGCCAAGGATGTATGCCCTGCGTCTAATCATGGTGAAACCACAGACAAACCAAAATGGGGACATTCTGCACAACCACTGGCCTGTGACCTTCAAAAGCATTGAGGTCATAAAAATCAAGGAAAGGCCGGGCGCGGTGGCTCAAGCCTGTAATCCCAGCACTTTGGGAGGCCGAGACGGGCGGATCACGAGGTCAGGAGATCGAGACCATCCTGGCTAACCCGGTGAAACTCCGTCTCTACTAAAAAATACAAAAAACTAGCCGGGCGAGGTGGCGGGCGCCTGTAGTCCCAGCTACTCGGGAGGCTGAGGCAGGAGAATGGCGTAAACCTGGGAGGCGGAGGATGCAGTGAGCTGAGATCCGGCCACTGCACTCCAGCCTGGGCGACAGAGCGAGACTCCGTCTCAAAAAAAAAAAAAAAAAAAAAAAAAATCAAGGAAAGCCTGAGGAACCTTTCCAGATTAAAGAAGACTAAAGAGACGTGACAATGAAATAACATGCGTGATTCTGAACTGGATCATTTTGCTGCAAAAATATGCTATTGTGGCCAGGTGCGGTGGTTCTTGCCTGTAATCCCAGAACTTTGGGAGGCAGAGGCAGGTGGATCACCTGAGGTCAGGAGTTCAAGACCAGCCTGGCCCACATGGCAAAACCCCGTCTGTACTAAAAATACAAAAAAAGAAAAAAATTAGCCGGGCATGGTGGCAGGTGCCTGTAATCCCAGCTACTTGGGAGACTGAGGCAGGAGAATCACTTGAACCCAGAGGCAGAGGTTGCAGTGAGCCAAGACTTTGCCACATCACTTCAGCCTGGGCAACAGAGTCAGTGAGACTCTGTCTCGAAATATAGATATATAAAACATATATATGCTAATGGGACAAACATAAGTGGCTGCCTTATATGCTTATATTAGATATAATTGGAATAATTGGCAAAACTTGAATAGAGCTTGAGGCTGCTGTGGCAGCCATGTGTGGATGTTTCTGTCCTGACCTTGAGGGCTGTGTTGTAGTGTTGTGGTTATGCAGAATATCCTTGTTTGTGGAGAAGACACATTCAGCTGTCTAGGGGTGCTGGGGTATCCCTCAGCTACTCACTCTAAACCAATTCAACCAAATGAGCTCTATGTACTGTACTTGCGACTTAAGTTTGAAGTCGTTTCAGAAATTATTAAAAAGAGGATTCCAGAGAAAATCCAAGCAGTTGAAAATACCCCATGATTTTCCTGGCCTGACTCAGAAATACTGAATGAGAACACTGGAGGCGTGGCCTTGAGATGTGTGTTTTCCAAAGCACAGCCAGTTCTGGAAAGCAGCTACTCCCCACGGGCTGGGAGAGGGAAGCACAGCCTGTGCACACAGACTGGTTCCTCACATCCTCCTTTCATCCACATCACCATCCAACAACTACAAGAACAGAGATTGGTTCCCCTCATCCTCCTTTTATCCACATCACCACCTGGCTGCTACGAGAATCCGTTCCACACAAGTTGCGTGGTTCAATTCTGCCTACGCTGATCTCTGAGGTTTTTTATTTTGTTTTGTTTTGTTTGAGATAGAGTTTTGCTCTTGTTGCCTAGGCTGGAGTGCAATGGCGTGATCTTGGCTCACTGCAACCTCCGTCTCCCGAGATCAAGCGATTCTCCTGCCTTGACCTCCCGAGTAGCTGGGATTACAGGCGCCCACCACCACGCCTAGCTAATTTTTTGTATTTTTAGTAGACAGGGCTTTACTATGTTGGCCAGGCTGGTCTCGAACTCCTGACCTCAGGTGATCCTCGGCCTCCCAAAGTGCTGGGATTACAGGCGTGAGCCACCGTGCCCGGCTGAGGTTTTGTTTCCCATTCCTGTCATTAAGCTGCAGGCTTTCTCTCTCCCACTTCAAAAAGAACCACTCTCAACTAAGAAAGCTGAGATCCTCTTTGGAAGTGTTTCTCCCAGAGCACTGCCCAAGGAAGCTCTGGGGTGCCTGGCAAATGAGAGGCTTCTGGGAGCCTCAGTTGGTCCAGCTCCACATTCCTGGTGCTTTATGTTCCCCTTTGCTTTGACTATTAAGACACAGTCCTGACCTGGTGCGGTGGCCAATGCCTGTAATCCCAGCACTTTGGGAGGCCGAGGCAGGTGGATCACCTGAGGTCAGGAGTTCAAGACCAGCCTGGTCAACATGGCAAAGCCATGTCTCTACTAAACACAAAAATTAGCCAGGTGTGGTGGCGGGCAACTGCAACCCCAGCTACTAGGGAGGCTGAGGCAGGGGAATTGCTTGAACCCAGGAGGCAGAGGCTGCAGTGAGTTGAGATCATGCCACTGCATTCCAGCCTAAGCAACAGAACCAGACTCTGTCTCAAAAAAAAAAAAAAAAAAAAAAAAGACATAGGAGCTGTGGCCTGTGGTGGGGAGTGGACTTGGGGGGCCTCCTCCCCCTCCCTCACAATCCACAGGAAACCTGCTCCAGCTCTGCCTAGCTGGGGACAAAGAGTGCTGCCTTTCTTCTTTTCTCCCTGGACCCACCCTGCTCCAGCTTTGCTGTCAGTCTTTATGCACCCACATATCCCCATAAGCCAGTTCAGGGGCCCCAAGAAGGCGAACCTCAATAGGACCTTATAAGGCTTCCTGATGGTGGGATGCAACACTCTGAACATACTGAAAGCCAATGAATGGTACTCTAAATGGGTGAGTTTTCTAGCAGATGTCTTCTATCTCAATAAACCTATTCAAAACGAAGTGCTTCCTGCCTACCAATCCATCCTCACCCACTGCAGTTCCCAACCTCACACCATGGTTCAGCCTTGCTGAACTACTTGTTTTCTGGATGTCAATCTTTCTACACTGCTGAGCTCTTGCAAATAATAATCTCTTTCTCTTCCCTACCATGCTCATCTGACAAATTTTTACTTGCTCTTAAACCTTTTGTTTTTTTTTTTTTTTTTTTTTTTGAGACAGAATCTTGCTCCTGTTGCCCAGGCTAGAGTGCAATGGCACAATCTCAGCTCACTGCAGCCTTTGCCTCCCAGATTCAGGCGACTCTTCTGCCTCAGCCTCCCGAGTAGCTGGGATTGCAGGCACATGCCCGGATAATATTTTTGTATATTTAGTGGAGACGGGGTTTCCCCATGTTGGTCAGGCTGATCTCCAACTCCGGACCTCAGGTGATCTGCCCGCCTCAGCCTCCGAAAGTGCTGGGATTACAGGCATGAGCCACCACACCTGGCCAAAGCCAATTTTTAAAAAGTGAAAAATAAATATAGAGGGGATTGCAGCTTCTAGACATGTTTTCACCATAAACAAATACGAAACCGGGGGTAGGGGACAGAAAAGGGAACTATTTTCAGACTGGACAACAGGCAGGTCGGGACTGTTCCCTGAGAAACAAACAAATGAGAAATAAACAAGTGGAGCTTTGTGCTCACTGGGCTTTCTGCCTGGAGTCCATATCTGATCCATGGTACAGAGGGCAGGAACTCAAACAAAGGCCACCAGTGTCACCCAGTTGAGGAGACAGAGAATGGACAAGAAGGAGCTCGGGAGAGGTAACCCAAAAAGTTGTGTATGAGCCACTGGGCTCACCACTGAGATGTACACACATGGATCAGAATGACTGAAATTAGGCTGGGCAGGGTGACTTACACCTGCAATCCTAGCACTTAGGGAAGTCAAGACAGGAGAATCATTGAGCCCAGGAGTTCCAGACCAGCCTGGGCAGTGTGGTGAGACCCTGTCTCTACAAAAATCAACAAATTAGCCAGGTGTGGTGGTGCATGCCCATAGTTCCATCTACTCAGGAGGCTGAGGTAGGAGACTCTCTGGTTTGGGAGGTCAAGGCTGCAAGTGAGCTATGATTGCGTGACTGTACTCCTCCAGCCTGGGTAACAGAGTCAGACCCTATTTCAAAAAAAAAAAAGCTGAAATTATCACACCGAGTGTTAGGGAGAACTGGAATTCTCACGCATTGCTGGTGGGAATGTAAGATGTACAAGTACTTTGGAAGAAGGTCTGGCGATTTTTTATAAAATTAAACATATGCTTACTTTTTGCCCCAGCCATTCAGTGTCTAGGTATTTATCCAAAATAAATCAAAACAAACATATGTTCACCAAAATACTTGTCCAAGAATGATGACAGCAGCTTTATTTAAAATTGCTGCCAGGCACAGTGGCTCATGCCTGTAATCCCAGCACTTTCGGAAGCTGAAGCAGGCAGATCACTTCAGGCCAGAAGTTCAAGACCAGCCTGGCCAACATGGCAAAACCCCGTCTCTACTAAAAATACAAAATTTAGCTGGGCGTGGTGGCGCATGCCTGTAATCTCAGCGACTAGGGAGGTTGAGGCAGGAGAATCACTTGAACCCAGGAGGTGGAAGTTACAGTGAGCTGAGATCGAACAGCTGTACTCCAGTCTGGGCGACAGAGCGAGACTCCATCTCAAAATAAATAAATAAATAATTGGCCAGACACGGTGGCTCACGTCTGTAGTCCCAGCACTTTGGGAGGCCGAGGTGGGTGAATCACTTGAGGTCAGGAGTTCGAGACCAGCTTGGCCAGCATGGTGAAATCCCATCTCTATTAAAAATGCAAAAATTAGGCCAGGTGCGGTGGCTCATGCCTGTAATCCCAGCACTTTGGGAGGCCGAGGTGGGCAGATCACGAGGTCAGGAGATCGAGATCATCCTGGCTAACAAGATGAAACCCCGTCTCTACTAAAAAATACAGAAAATTAGCCAGGCTGTTTAGTCCCAGCTACTCTGGAGTGCTATAGTCCCAGCTACTCGGGAGGCTGAGGCAGGAGAATGGCGTGAACCCGGGAGGCGGAGCTTGCACTGAGCCGAGATTGCGCCACTGCACTCCAGCCTGGGTGACAGAGCAAGACTCCCTCTCAAAAAAAAAAAAAAAAAGAAGCCCGTAGTCCCAGTTACCTGGGAAGCTGAGGCAGGAGAATGGCTTGAACCCAGGAAACAGAGGTTGCAGTGAGCCATGATCACACCATTGCACTCCAGCCTGGGTGACAGAGCAAGACTCCTTCTCAAAATAAATAAATAAAATAAATAAATAAATACATAATTTTTTAAAATTGCCAAAAATTAGACATAACTCATGTTGTCTGTCAATGGGAAGACTGATAAATAAACTGTTGTATATTCCTATATACATTGCATTTATCCTCAGAGCGATACTACTGAGCAATAAACATAAACCACTGATACGTGCAATGACATGGATGACTCTCACCAAGGGAACACTGAGCAAAGGAAGCTGCAAACCATGGAGTTCATGCCATGTGGATCTGTTTACACAAAGTACCAGAATGGATGAAACTCATCCAAGGTGCAAAACATCGGATACCTGACCCCACAGGTCTCCTTCTTGGTTCCCCCAGAAATGCATCCGTCTCAGAGACCAGCGCAGCCAGGGCAGGCCCATTTGATAAGGAGAGCTCCCATTTCCTAAAAAGGATGAGTGCGGGGGTTAGCCTGTCCACTCGGTCCCTGGGAAAGTTGTGTCAGACCCTGGGTCCCAGCTGGGTACCCAACAGTGAGTCAGGTGGACACAGTCCCCACTGCAGGGAGCCCTGCAGCCTTTTCAGGGCAACAAACAAAACAAAAGGTGTTCACAGGACTCATCCATGTGTTATAAACTGAATTCTGTCTTCCCTAAATTCATATGCTAAAGCCCTAACCCTCAGTCCCTCTGAATGTTACCGTGTTTGGAGATATGGCCTTTAAAGTGGTGATTAATTAAGATGGGGTTGTTAGGGGTGGGCCCTAGGCAAATGTGCCTGGTGTCATTAAGAGAGGAGCAGACTAGGGCCCACATCTATAATCCCAGCCCTTTGGGAGGTAGAGGCGAAAGGATTGCTTGGGACCAGCCTGGGCAACATACAGAGACGCTATCTCTAAAAATAAAAACAATTAGCCAAGTGTGGTGGCACGTGCTTGTAGTCCCAGCTACGTGGGAGGTTGAGGCGGGAGGGTCACTTGAGTCCAGGAGCTGCTTAGGGCTGCATTGAGCTATGATGGTGCCAATGCACTCCAGCCTGGGTGACAGAGCAAGATCCTGTCTCTGAAAAAGAAAAAAAGGAGATTAGGATGCAGACATACACACGGGGAAGACCAAGACCATGTGAAGACACAGGAAGAAGGTGACTGTCTACACACCAAGGAGTGAGGCCTGAGGAGAAACCAGCCCTGCCAACACCTTGATCATGGACGTCCAGATGAGATTCAGTTCAGGATGCTGCGATGAGAGACGACCCTGGAGGATCCTCATGGGCCCAGTGTAATCACAAAGGTCCTTTGAAAAGGGAGGCGGGAGGGAAGAGTCAGAGAAGGGGAAGAGTCAGAGAAGGGGATGAGATGACAGAAGTGGGGGTCAGAGAGGGAGTTCTGAGGATGCTATGCTGCTGGCTTTAAGATGGAGGAGGCAGTGGCTCACACCTGAAATCCCAGAACTGTGAGGGGGCTGAGGCAGGCGGATCACTTGAGGTCAGGAGTTCAAGACCGGCCTGGCGAACATGGTGAAACGCGTCTCTACTAAAAAGAAAAAAGAAAAAAAAAAAAAAGCTGGGTATGGTGGTGGCATGCACCTGTAGTCCCAGCTACTCGGGAGGCTGAGGCAGAAGAATCGCTTGAACCTGGGAGGCAGAGGTTGCAGTGACCTGGGATTGTGCCACTGCACTCCAGCCTGGGTGACAAAGTGAGACATCTCAAAAAATTAAATTAAAATAAAATAAGATGGAGGAGGGGGCTGGGGACAATGAACGCAGGCCCCTCTGGAAGCTGGAAAGAACAGGAAGCTGGCATCTCCCCCTACAGCATCCACCAGAAAGGCAGCTCTGGCGACACTCTGATCTCAGGGTTTTGACCTCCAGAACATTAAGATAATAAACTTGTGTTGGCCACATGTATGTCTTTAAGCGTCTGTTCATGTCCTTTGCCCACTTTTTAATGAGGTTGTTTGGATTTTTTCTTGTAAATTTGCTTAAGTTCCTTGTAGATTCTGGATATTAGACATTTGTCAGAGGGATAGATTGCAAAAATTTTCTTCCATTCTGTAGGTTGTCTGTTCACTCTGACGATAGCTTCTTTTGCTATGCAGAAGCTCTTTAGTTTAATTAGATCCCATTTGTAAATTTTTGCTTTTTTTTTTTTCCCTGAGACAGAGTCTTGCTCTGTGCCCCAGGCTGGAGTACAGTGGCACAATCTGAGCTCAAAGCAACCTCCGCCTCCCAGGTTCCAGCAATTCTCCTGCCTCAGCCTCCTGAGTAGCTAGGATTACAGGTGTGTGTCACCATGCCTGGCTAATTTTTGTATTTTTAGCAGAATGGGGTTTCACCATGTTGGTCAGGCTGGTCTCAAACTCCTGACCTTGTGATCCACCCACCTTGGCCTACCAAAGTGCTGGGATTACAGGCATGAACCACCACACCTGGCCCAATTTTTGCTTTTGTTGCAATTGCTTTTGGTGATTTCATTAGAAAATCTTTGCCCGTGCCTGTGTCTGGAATGGTATTGCCTCGATTTTCTTCTAAGATTTTTATAGTTTGGGGTTTTACATTTAAATCTTTAATCCATCTTGAGTTTATTTTTGTATAAGATGTAAGGAAGGGGTCCAGTTTCAATTTTCTGCATATGGCTAGCCAGTTCTCCCAGCACCATTTGTTACATAGGAAATCCATTCCCCATTGCTTGTTTTTGTCACGTTTGTCAAAGATCAGATGGTTGTAGATGTGTGGTTATATTTCTGAGTTCTCTATTTTGTTCCAAAAAAAAGAAAAAAAAAAAACCTCAATATCACTGATCATTAGAGAAATGCAAATAAAAACCACGAGATACCACCTCACTCCAGTCAGAATGGCGATTATTAAAAAGTCAAGAACAACAGATGCTGGTGAGGTTGCGGAGAAATAGGAACGCTTGTACATTGTTGTGGGAATGTAAACTAGTTCAACAATTGTGGAAGAAAGCGTTGCAATTCCTCAAAGATTTAGAACTGGAAATATCATTTGATCAAAAAATCCCATTACTGGGTATATATCCAAAGGAATATAAATTATTCTATTATAAAGATGCTTGCACACATGTGTTCATTGCAGCACTATTCACAATAGCAAAGATGTGGAACCAACCCAAATGCCCATCAGTGATAGACTGGATGAAGAAACTGTGGTCCATATACACTATATTAGTCCATTTTCATGCTGCTGATAAAGACGTACCCAAGACTGGAAAGAAAAAGAGGTTTAATTGAACTTACAGTTCCACGTGGCTGGGGAGGCCTCAGAATCATGGCAGGAGGTGAAAGGCACTTCTTACATGGCAGCGGCAAGAGAAAAATGAGGAAGATACAAAAGTGGAAGCCCCTGATAAACCCATCAGATCTCATAAGACTTACTCACTACCATGAGAACAGTATGGGGGAACTGCCCCCGTGATTCAGTTCTCTCCCACCGGCTTCCTCCCACACCATGTTGGAATTATGGGAGTACAACTCAAGATGAGATTTGGGTGCGGACAGAGTCAAACCATATCATTCCACCTCTGGCCCCTCAAAATCTGATGTCCTCACATTTCCAAACCAATCATGCCTTCCCAACAGTCCCCCAAAGTCTTAACTCATTTCAGCATTAACCGAAAAGTCCACAGTCCAAAGTTTCATCTGAGACAAGGCAAGTCCCTTCCGCCTATGAGCCTGTAAAATCAAAAGCAAGCTAGTTACTTCCTAGATACAATGGGGGTACAGGTTATTGGGTAAATACAGTCATTCCAAATGGGAGAAATTGGTCAAAGCAAAGGGGTTACAGGGCCCATGGAAGTCAGAAATCCAGCAGGACAGTCAAATCTTAAAACTCCAAAATGATCTCTTTTGACTCCAAGTCTCACATCCAGGTCATGCTGATGCAAGAGGTGGGTTCCCATGGCCTTGGGCAGCTCTGCCCCTGTGGCTTTACAGGGTACAGCCTCCTTCCTGGCTGCTTTCACCGGCTGGTATTCAGTGTCTATGCCTTTTCCAGGCGCATTGTGCGAGCTGTCAGTGGATCTACCATTCTGAGGTCTGGAGGATGGTGGCCCTCTTCTCACAGCTCCACTAGGCAGTGCCCCAGTAGGAACTCTGTGTGGGGGCTCCAACTCCACATTTCCCTCCTTCACTAGCCTAGCAGAGGCTCTCCATGAGAGTTCCGCCCCTGCAGCAAACTTCTTCTGCCTGGGCTTCCAGGCGTTTCCATAAATCTGAAATCTAGGCGGAGGGTCCCAAACCTCAATTCTTGACTTTTGTGCACCCACAGGCTCAACACCACATGGAAGCTGCCAACGCTTGGGGCTTCCACCCTCTGAAGCCACGGCCCAAGCTCTACGTTGGCCCCTTTCAGCCACAGCCAGAGTGTCTGGGATGAAGGGCACCAAATCCCTAGGCTGCACACAGCTCGGGGACCATGGGCCCAGCCCGTTAAACCACTTTTTCCTCCTAGGACCCTGGTCCTAGGATGGGAGGGACTGCTGTGAAGACCTCTGACATGCCCTGGAGACATTTGCCCCATTGTCTTGGGGATTAACATATGGCTCCTTGTTACTTATGCAAATTACTCCAGCTGGCTTGAATTTCTCCTCAGAAAATGGGATTTTCTTTTCTATCACATTGTCAGGCTGCAAATTTTTCAAACTTTAGTACTCTGTTTCCCTTTTAAAACTGAATGCTTTTAGGCTGGGCGCGGTGGTCCACACCTGAAATCCCAGCACTATGGGAGGCTGAGGTGGGTGGATTGCCTGAGGTCAAGAGTTTGAGACCAGCCTGGCTAACATGGTGAAACCACATCTCTACTAAAAATACAAAAATTAGCCAGGCATGGTGGCGGGCACCTGTAGACCCAGCTACTCTGGAGGCTGAGGGAAGAGAATTGCTTGAACCCAGGAGGTTGAGGTTGCAGTGAGCCAAGATTGTACCACTGCACTCCAGCCTGGGCGACAGAGCAAGACTCCACTGAAAAAAAAAAAAAAAAAACTGAATGCTTTTAACAACACCCAAGTCACCTCTTGAATGCTTTGCTGCTTAGAAATTTCTTCCGCCAGATACCCCAAATCATCTCTCTCAAGTTCAAAGTTCCACAAATCTCCAGTGCAGGGACAAAATGCTGCCAGTCTCTTGGCTAAAACATAACAAAGAGTCACCTTTGCTCTAGTTCCCAAGTTCCTCATCTCCATCTGAGATCACCTCAGCCTGGACCTTATTGTCCACGTTGCTATCAGCATTTTGAGCAAAGCCATTCAACAAGTCTGTAGGAAGTTCCAAACTTTTCCCACGTTTTCCTGTCTTGTTCTGAGCCCTCCAAACTGTTCCAACCCCTGCCTGTTACCCAGTTCCAAAGCTGCTTCCACATTTTCAGCTATCTTTTCAGCAACGCCCCACTCTGCTGGTACCAACTTACTGTACTGGTTGGTTTTCACGCTGCTGATAAAGACATACCCCAGACTGGGAAGAAAAAGTGGTTTAATTGGACTTACAGTTCCACATGGCTGGGAAGGCCTCAGAATCATGGCAGGAGGTGAAAGGCTGAGATCGCACCAGTGCACTCCAGCCTGGGCAACAACAGCAAAACTCTGTCTCAAAAACAAAAAAAAAGAAAAAAACAAGATCATGTCTTGTGAAGGGACATGGATGGAGCTAGAAGCCATTATCCTCAGCAAACTAACACAGGAACAGAAAACCAAGCATTGCATGTTCTCACTTATAAGTGGGAGCTGAACAATGAGAACACATGAACTCAGGGAGGAGAACCATACACATTGGGATCCTGGTGGGGGGTTGGGGGCAGAATATTAGAAAAAAGAGCTAAGGCATGCTGTGCTTAAACCTAGGTGATGGGTTGATAGGCTCAGCAAACCACCATGACACACATTTACCTATGCAACAAACCTGCACATCCTGCACATGTAGTCTGGGACTTAAAAAAATAAAATTAAAAAAAAAAAATTTATGTTGTTTTAAGCAACTGAGTTTGCTGAGGCCAAACTCCCAGCCCCTCCAGCGCCAGGCCGACGCAGTCATCAGGCTTTTGGTGGAATATTTGCTGCATTATCAGACACTGGACGCCAGACCTCGCAATCTCGTTAGTGCTTCTGCTTCCCGTGGAGGTGGGGGATGTCAGCCCTGGGAACAGCGTGTTCTTGAAATAAATGTCCTTTTAGAGGGATGTGTCTGAGCCAGAGCAGTCAGGAAAAAGTGGGTCAGTGCTTGCCTTTTTTTTTTTTTTTTTTTTTTAAACAAGTGCACTCATATCCAGAGCTTGGTTTGGGCACAAAGTCAAGTAAGCTTGGACTTCCCAAGCTCCCGTCTGCACCCACGTTCCAGACAGAGACCACAGAGAAATGGCCTTGCACATCCATTCAGGAGAGCGGGGCCTGGGGCCACCTCAGGACCAAACGAGGACCAGTCCCTCCTCCCAAGGGAAAGGGAGTTCACAGAGTGCCTTTGTTTTCTTTGCAGCCATCACAAACTTCTACAGATTTGGAGGCTGAAAACGGCACAATGTATAACCCTGCAGTTCCGTAGTGGGGGCCAGTGGAGAATCCCTTTTCTGTGCTCATTTGTATTGTCTGCAGAATGCAGATCCTTGCAGTGTGGGACTGAGGTGCTGTCACCTTGCTGGGGTCAGCAGGGACCATTCTGAGTGTCTAGGGGCGGCCCCCTGCCAGCTTGCAAAGCCAATGATGGCTGATGAGCACATGGCACCTCCCTGCCTCCTCTTCTGCCATCACTTCTCTCTGACGGGCTCTTCTGCCTTCGTCCTCCTCTTCTGGGGTTCATGCCATTCCGCTGGGCCACCTAAGTAACCCAGGATCACCCTCCCAGTCAAGGTCATGACCTGACTCACACCTGCACAGTCCCTTTTGCCATGGAAGGCAGCAGGTTCACAGCTTAGGGCTGAGGGCAGGGACTTCACGGGCGGTTATCTGGGAGATCACAGCGAGGAAGCAGAGATGTTAGGGAGACCTTCACCCAAGTCAGATGGGCTGACCCCAGCCTGGGAGAGGAACAGACTCAGTGGCCAAGCTGGGGCTGTTGTCTAGGGAGCCCGGCCTGGGCTGTATCCAGTTCCTCCGCACCTCTCTGCCTTGCTGTGGGCCCAAAACTCCACTGACACCTAAGGGGTCTTGGGCTCTGGGATGGCAAGCGATGTGCTCAAGGTGGATTTCAGGCCAGGTGTGGTGGCTCACGCCTGTAGTCTCAACACTTTGAGAGGCTGAGACCAGGGTGGATCACCTGAAGTCAGGAGTTTGAGACCAGCCTGGTCAACATGGTGAAACCCTGTCTATTAAAAATACAAAAATTAGCCAGGCGTGGTGGCACGCACCTGTAATCCCAGATACTCGGGAGGCTGAGACATGAGAATCACTTGAACCTGGGAGGCGGAGGCTGCAGTGAGCTGAGACTGCGCCACTCTACTCCAGCCTGGGCGACAGAGTGAGACTTCGTCTCAAACAACAACAGCAAAAACAAATACAAGATGCTCAAAGAACACCTGGAAGATTCATTGAAAAAGATCATCACTTAGGCACATTGTCGTCAGGTTATCTGAAGTCAAGATGAAGGGAAGATCTTAAGAGCTGTGAGGCAAAAGCACCAGGTAACCTGGCCGGGCGCGGAGGCTCATGCCTATAATCCCAGCACTTTGGGAGGCTGAGGTGGGCGGATCACGAGGTCAGGAGATCGAGACCATCCTGGCTAACACAGTGAAACCCCGTCTCTACTAAAAATACAAAAAATTAGCTGGGCGTGGCGGCGGGTGCCTGTAGTCCCAGCTACTCGGGAGTCTGAGGCAGGAGAATGGCATGAACCCGGGAGGCGGAGCTTGCAGTGAGCTGAGATCGCGCCACTGCACTCCAGACTGGGCGACACTGCGAGACTCTGTCTCAAAAACAAACAAACAAACAAACAAACAAACAAACAAACAAATAAAACCAGGTAACCTGTAAAGGAAAACCTATCAGATTCACAGCAGATTTCTCATCAGAAACCCTACAAGCTAGAAGGCAGAGAACACTGAAAAAGTGTATGTTCAACCTTCCATATCTGTAGATTCCTTATTCATGGATTCAGCCAAGTGTGGATTGAAAATATTCAGAGTGAAAATGGATGATTGCATCAGTAGAGAACATGTAACTGACTTTGTTTTTTATTTTTTGAGATGAAGTCTCACTCTGTCATCCAGGCTGGAGTGCAATGGCACCATCTCGGCTCACTGCAACCTCTGCCTCTTAGATTCAAGCAATTCTCCTGCTTCAGCCTCCCAAGCGGGACACACAGTTGTGTGCCACCACACCAGGCTAATTTTTCATATTTTTAGTAGAGATGGGATTTCACCATGTTGGCCAGGCTGGTCTTGATCTCCTGACCTCAGGTGATAAACCTGCCTCGGCCTCCCAAAGTGCTGGGATTACAAGCATGAGCCACCACACCCAGTCCTGACTTTTAAATCTTGTTATTATTCCCTAAGCAATACAGTATAACAACTTTTTTTTTTCTTTTGAGGCAGGGTCTCCTTCTGTTGCTCAGGCTGGAGGGCACTGACAAGATCACCGCTCACTGTGGAGGCTACACCCTCCACCCCTGGGCTCAATCAATCCTCCACCTCAGCCTCCCAAGTAGCTGAGACTTACAGGCATGCGCCACCATGCCTGGTTAATTTTTGTATTTTTTGTAAAGATGGGGTTTTGACCTGTTGCCCAGGCTGTCTTGAACTCTTGGGCTCAAGCAATCCACTAGCTTTAGACTCCCAAAGTGTTGGGATTACAGGCATGAGCCACCTTGCCCAGCCATAGTTGAACAACTATTTACACAGCATTTACATTGTATTAAGCATTAGGAGTAACCTAGAGATGATTTAACATATACAGGAGGTTACATGCAAATATAATCATGTTATATCAGGGACTTGAGCACTGTAGATTTAGGTTTCTGCTGGGGATCCT
This sequence comes from Piliocolobus tephrosceles, assembly GCF_002776525.5. Taxonomy (NCBI): domain Eukaryota; kingdom Metazoa; phylum Chordata; class Mammalia; order Primates; family Cercopithecidae; genus Piliocolobus; species Piliocolobus tephrosceles. The sequence continues at coordinate 143,945,221 of NC_045440.1, forward strand.
GGAATCAGTCCTGAAGGACAACTGTATTTCCGTGGAAAATGCATAGCTAAGTCAGAGCCCGGTGTTCTTCTGCCTATATGCTGTCTGAAAAAGACGATCCTTCCTTCATTTATGAAGCTTAGTTTTGCTGGATACACAATTCTTGGTTGATAATTGTTTTGTTTAAGGAGGCTGAAGATAGGGGTCCAATCCCTTTTTGAGTGTTCTCTCCTGAATCTATATTGAAGCTATGGACAAAAGCAGATTTATTTCAGGGGTGAAAAAATAAAAGAGTGTAAATTCACCTGGACCCAGACTCAGGGAGGCTGCAGCCCCTGCTGCTTCAGGAGTGCATATGATTGCCGAGATGCCTGGAACTGGGGTTTCTCCCCACGCCCTAACCTCAGGAACCTGTGAACATATTCGGTTATGTGGCAAAGAGAATTAAGGCTGCAGATTAAATTAGAGTTGCTCCTCAACTGATGTTCAAATAGGAGATTGTTCAATTGTTCTAGATTATTTGGGTGAAGCCAATGTAATCACAAAGATCCTTAAAAATGGAAGAGAGGCTGGATGCCGCGGTTGACACCTATAATCCCAACACTTTGGGAGGCCAAGGCAGGCAGATCACTTGAGGTCACAAGTTCAAGACCAGCCTGGCCAACATGGTGAAACTCCGTCTTTACTAAAAATACAAAAAATCACTATAAGCTGTAGGCTGGACTGTTCTGACTGGTCAGCTACTGGTGTCGGAGGGGGTCAGTTCCACCTGAAACATATGGTGGTAAGTTTCCTGAGGCCTCCTCAGTCATACTTCCTGTACAGTCTATGAAACTGTGAGTCAATTAAGCCTCCTTTCTTTATAAATTACCCAGTCTCAGGTAGTTCTTTTTTCTTTTTTTTTGAGATGGAGTTTCACTCTGTCACTCAGGCTGGAGTGCAGTGGCATGATCTCTGCTCACTGCAACCTCTGCCTCCTGGGTTCAAGCAATTCTCTGCCTCAGTCTCCCTAGTAGCTGGGATTACAGGCACCCGCCACCACACCTGGCTAATTTTTTTTTGTATTTTTAGTAGAGATGGAGTTTCACCATCTTGGCCAGGCTGATCTTGAACTCCTGACCTTGTGATCCACCCACCCTGGCCTCCCAAAGTGCTGGGATTACAAGTGTGAGCCACCGTGCCTGGCCTCAGGTAGTTCTTCATAGCAATGTGTAAATGGACTCATACAGCAGGTTTGCTTGCAGCCCATTATAAAAGTTTAGGGCTTCCTAAGCTCAGGATTCCTCAGCTATGATGCAAACCTACTGAGTGTGTGGCATGCACCTGGATCACTTTCACATCATCCCCATGGAAAATCAAGAACTCAAACCCTTTTATAATAGCTTCAAAAATAAAAATAAAAAACTTAGGAATATACCTAACAAAGGACGTGAAAGACCTCGACAAGGAAAACTACAAAGCACTGCTGAAAGAAATCATAGACAACACAAACAAATGGAAACACATCCCATGCTTATGGATGGGTAGAATCAATATTGTGAAAATGACCAGACTGCCAAAAGCAATCTACAAATTCAATGCAATTCCCATCAAAATATCACCACTGTTCTTCATAAAACTAGAAAAAACAATCCTAAAATTCATATGGAACAAGGTCGGGTGCGGTGGCTTATGCCTGTAATCCCAGCACTTTGGGAGGACGAGGCTGGCTGATCAACTGAGGTCAGGAGTTTGAGACCAGCCTGGCCAACATGGTGAAACCCCGTCTCTACTAAAAATACAAATAATTAGCTGGGCGTGGTGGCGGGTGCCTGTAGTCCCAGGTACTCAGGAGGCTGAGGGAGGAGAACCACTTGAACCTAGGAGGTGGAGGTTGCAGTGAGCTGAGAACGCACCATTGCACTCCAGCCTGAGCAATGAGAGCAAAACTCTGTCTCAAACAAAACAAAACAAAACACACCTTATTCCTGCAAGAATGGCCATTATCAAAAAATAAAAATATTACAGACGTTGGCATGGATGTGGTGAAAAGGGAACACTTCTACAGTGCTGGTGGGAATGTAAATTAGTACAACCACTATGGAAAACAGTGTGGAGCTAACTTAAAGAACTAAAAGCAGAACTACCATTCGATCCAGCAATCCCACTACTGGATATCTACCCAGAGGAAAAGAAGTCATTATTCAAAAAAGATACTTGCACATGCGTTTATAGCAGCACAATTCACCATTGGAAAAATGTGGAACCAGCACAAATGCCCATCAGTCAATGAGTGGATAAAAAAACTGTGGTGTATATATATGATAGAATACGGCCGGGCGCGGTGGCTCAAGCCTGTAATCCCAGCACTTTGGGAGGCCGAGACGGGCGGATCACGAGGTCAGGAGATCGAGACCATCCTGGCTAACATGGTGAAACCCCGTCTCTACTAAAAATACAAAAAAAAACTAGCCGGGCGAGGTGGCGGGCGCCTGTAGTCCCAGCTACTCCGGAGGCTGAGGCAGGAGAATGGCGTAAACCCGGGAGGCGGAGCTTGCAGTGAGCTGAGATCCGGCCACTGTACTCCAGCCTGGGCGACAGAGCAAGACTCTGTCTCAAAAAAAAAAAAAAAAAAAAATATATATATATGATAGAATACTGCATACGCAACAAGCTGGATGGAACTGTTGCCTATTATTCTAAGTGAAGTAACTCAGGAATGGAAAACCAAACATTACATGGTCTCACTCAGAAGTGGAAGCTAAGCTATGAAGATGCAAAGGTTCAAGAAGAATACAACGGACTTTGGGGACATGGGGGAAAGGGGTGGAAAGGCGGTAAGAGATAAAAGACTACAAATTGGCTTCAGTGTATACTGCTCAGGTGATGGGGGCACCACATCTCACAAATCACCACTAAAGAACTTACTCATGTAACTAACTCATGTAACCTAGTCCCCAAAAACCTATGGAAATAAAAAATTAAAAAAAAAAAAACAAAGAAAAAAAAGAAACTTGAGACCCACACAGAATTGTCTCCCAAAAGCCTTTTCAGACTTTTTCTAGTCCACGTTTCCAGTTAAAATGGTTATATTCATGGTATGTATATAACTTCATCCCATAAAATGGGATGCCAGGCTCCTAGCTTTTCAATCTCTCCAGTTTGCAGACAGCTTATCGTGGGACTTCGCCTCTGTGATCCTAAGAACCAAGAAGGTTCTTTTACATTTAAGTAAAGTGTTTTTCATGCTGTTCAAAGTTACCTATAACCATCATTTTAGAAGCCTTTATAGGCCGGGCGCGGTGGCTCACACCTGTAATCCCAGCACTTTGGGAGGCCAAGGCGGGCAGATCACGAGGTCAGGAGATCCGAGACCATCCTGGCTAACACAGTGAAACCCCGTCTCTGCTAAAAATACAAAAAAAAAAAAAAAAAAGTAGCAGGGCATGGTGGCAGGTGCCTTTAATCCCAGCTACTCTGGAGGCTGAGGCAGGAGAATGTTGTGAACCCGGGACGCAGAGCTTGCAATGAGCTGAGATCATGCCACTGCACCCCACCCTGGACGACAGAGCGAGACTCCGTATCAAAAAAAAGCCTTTATGGGCTGGGTGCAGTGGCTCACGCCTGTAATCCCAGCACTTTGGGAGGCCGAGGCAGGCAGATCACCTGAGGTCAGGAGTTCCAGACCAGTTTGGCCAA
>NC_045440.1:143949277-143952718 GCF_002776525.5 Piliocolobus tephrosceles
AAAAAAAAAAAAAGCCTTTATGTAAAGTGTTTATTTCTGAGGTCAATAACACCACTGTCCCTTCTACTCAACAAAAAGATTCCAATACTCAACAAAGATTTTTTTTGAGACGGAGTCTCGCTCTGTCACCCAGGCTGGAGTGCAGTGTCCGGATCTCAGCTCACTGCAAGCTCCGCCTCCCGGGTTTATGCCATTCTCCTGCCTCAGCCTCCCGAGCAGCTGGGACTACAGGCGCCCACCACCATGCCCAGCTAATTTTTTGTATTTTTTAGTAGAGATGGGGTTTCACCATGTTAGCCAGGATGGTCTCGATCTTCTGACCTCGTGATCCGCCCGTCTCGGCCTCCCAAAGTGCTGGGATTACAGGCTTGAGCCACCGCGCCCGGCCCCAATCAGACTATTAACACTGCTATGAGTATCTTTGTGCATATTGCTTTTTGCAAACTTCTGATTATCTCCTCAGAGACAGGCCCAGAGGCAGACTTCTGAAGCAAGGGCTAAGCCCACTTTTAAGGCCTTAGCTACATACTGCTAAATATCTTTCTTTCTTCTTCTTCTTCTTCTTTTTTTTTTTTTTTTTCAGATAGAGTTTTGCTCTTGTTTCCCAGGCTGGAGTGCAATGGCTCAATCTTGGTTCACCGCAACCTCCGTCTCCTGGGTTCAAGCGATTCTCCTGCCTCAGCCTCCTGAGTAGCTGGGATTACAGGCACCCGCCACCATGCCTGGCTAATTTTTTTGTATTTTTAGTAGAGATGGGGTTTCTTCGTGTTGGTCAGGCTGGTCTCGAACTCCTGACCTCAGGTGATCTGCCTGCCTCTGCTTCCCAAAGTGCTGGGATTACAGGCATGAGCCACCGCACCCAGTCTATATCTTTCCAGTACGTCAGTACAACTTGCACAGCCCAAACAGGGTATGAATAAGAGCCCTGCCCTATATGCCACAAGTATTAAGAAATCATTGCTTTGTCTTCTCATCCACATTATTAATCAAGCACATCAAAAACAGCCAAAGAGTTTCTTATCAGTGGGGTCTCCCACTGAGGTGGCCACATTTAGCTGACATGATTCCAGGCCAAAGTAGAGGCACTGTCACAGCATTGTAAACTCCCAGCACGGGGACTGAAGCTTCTTCCAGGCCACGCGGGAAGAGGGAGAAACCTGATGACAGAGGCCTCAGGCACACTGAGATGGCCTTTCCCCACTGATGAGGGAGTGGCGGCGCCTTCTCTGCTTTTGTTTTCATTTGTTTACTTTTGAGAAGTAGTCTCTGATGCCCAGGCTGGAGTGCAGTGGTGTGATCTTGGCTCACTGCAACCTCCGCCTTCCAGGTTCAAGCAATTCTCCTGCCTCAGCCTCCCGAGCAGCTGGGATTACAGGCACACACCACTATGACTGTCTAATTTTTGTATTTTTAGTAGAGACAGAGTTTCACCATGTTGGCCAGGCTGGTCTTGATCTCCTGGCCTCAAGTGATCCACCCGCCTCAGCCTCCCAAAGCGCTGGGATTACAGTCATGAGCCGCTGAGCCAGGCCTACTTCTCTGCTTTTTGTTTTTGAGACAGAGTCTCACTCTATTGCCCAGGCTGGAGTGCAGTGGCACCATCTCGGCTCACCACAACCAGAGTTCAAGCAATCCTCCCACCTCAGCCTCCTGAGTATCTGGGATTACAGATGCACACCACCATGCCCAGCTAATTTTTGTATTTTTGGTAGAGACAGGGTTTCACCATGTTGACCAGGCTGGTCTTGGCCTCAAGTGATCTGCCCGCCTTAGCCTTCCAAAGTGCTGGGATTACAGGTGTGAGCCAACGCGCCCAGCCCTTCTCTTTTGACTAGCTTTTCCTGAATGTGCTAACTTTGTTAGTTGTAGTTATTGGAACTGTTGCTTGTTGCTTGAAATCAAGGTGAAGAAGAAGTCCCAAGAGACTTGGATGATGGTTAATTTCAGGTGTCAACTTGACTGGCTGGTGGATCATTATTTCTGAGTGTCTGTGAGGATGTTTCCAAGGAAGATTAGTGGGTGAGTCAGTGGCCTGAGAGAGGGAGACCCACCCTTAATGAAGGTCCAACTGGTTGGGTGCCCAGTTGGGATGAACAAGTGGAAGAGGGGGCACTGGCTCTCTCTGCTCTCCCTCCCTTCTGGAGCAGGACACCTTCTTTTTTTTTTTTTTTTCTTTGTTTCTTTATTTTTTTGAGATGGAGTCTCACTCTGTTGCCAGTCTGGAGTGCAATGGCATGATCTCGGCTCACGGCAACCTCTGCCTCCCGGGTTCAAGTGATTCTCCTGCCTCGGCCTCCCGAGTAGCTGGGATTACAGGCGTGCACCACCACGCCCAGCTAATTTTTGTATTTTTAGTAGAGACAGTGTTTTGCCATGTTGGCCAGGATGGTCTTGATCTCTTGACCTTGTGATCCACGAGCCTCGGCCTCCCAAAGTGCTGGGATTATAGGCATGAGCCACTGTGCCCAGCCAGGACACCTTTTCTCTTGCTGTCCTCGGACAGGTTCTCTGTTTTTCAGACTCTAGGTGCAGACTCTGTTGCGCCAGTGGCCTCCTGGGGTCCCTCAGGCCTTTAGCTTCAGACTGGGGCCTATACCGTCAGCTTCCCTGGTTCTGAGGCTGCCAGATCTGCACTGAGCCAGGCTCTCAGCTTCTCCATTTTTCCAGCTTTCAGACGGTTTATCATGGGACTTCGCCTCTGTGATCATAAGAACCATTTCCCTGTTGTGTGGTTTTTGTTTTGTTTTGTTTTTTGATACAGAGTTTTGCTCTTATTGCCCAGGCTGGAGTACAATGACACGATCTCGGCTCACAATATCTGCCTCCTGGGTTCAAGCAATTCTCCTGCCTCGGTCTCCCGAGTAGCTGGAATTACAGGCATGTACCTGTAATTAACCATGCCTGGCTAATTTTGTATTTTTAGTAGAGACAGGGTTTCTCCATGTTGATCAGGCTGGTCTCGAACTCTCAACCTCAGGTGATTTGCCTGCCTCAGCCTCCCAAAGTGTTGGGATTACAGGTGTGAGCAACTGCGCCCGGACTTTTTTTTGTTTTTGAGATGGAGTTTTGCTCTTGTTGGCAGGTGGGAGTTCAGAGGCATGGTCTTGGCTCACTGCAACCTCCACCTCGCAGGTTCAAGTGATTCTCCTGCCTCGGCTTCCTGAGTAGGTGGGATTACAGGCACTTGCTACCATGCCTGGCTAATTTTTTGTATTTTTAGTAGAGACAGGGTTTCACCATGTTGGCCAGGCTGGTTTTGAACTCCCGACCTAAAGTGATCCACCCACCTCGGCCTCCCAAAGTGCTGGGATTACAGGCGTGAGCCACCGCACCCAGCCCAATTCCCTGTTGATTCTGTTTCTCTGGAAGAACCCTCACTAATAAACCTTGACCTTCAAAATAATAATGCTCAAAAGACATCTTGAAAAAAAAAAAAAAAGG